>NW_001847034.1:0-1062 GCF_000001215.4 Drosophila melanogaster
ATGTGGAATGTCATACCTCACTAAGCTCGTAATAAAATTTCCAATCAAGCTGTGGTCAAAAATGGAAATGAAATTTTTTGGCCATATTTTGCAAATTTTGATGAGCCCCTCCTTACAAAAAATGCGAAAATTGATCCAAAAATTAATTTCCCTATATCCTTCAAAAAGTAATAGGGATCACTAGCACTGGTAATTAGCTGCTCAAAACAGTTATTCTTACATCTATGTGACCATTTTTAGCCAAGTTATAACGAAAATTTCGTTTGTAAATATCCACATTTTTGCAGAGTCTGTCTTTCAAAATTTCGGTCATCAAATAATCATTTATTTTGCCACAACATAAAAAATAATTATCTGAATGTGGAATGTCATACCTCACTGAGCTCGTAATAAAATTTCCAATCAAACTGTGTTGAAAAATGGAAATTAAATTTTTTGGCCATATTTTGTAAATTTTGATAGCCCCCCTCCTTACAAAAAATGCGAAAATTGATCCAAAAATTAATTTCCCTATATCCTTCAAAAAGTAATAGGGATCACTAGCACTGGTAATTAGCTGCTCAAAACAGTTATTCTTACATTCTATGTGACCATTTTTAGCCAAGTTATAACGAAAATTTCGTTTGTAAATATCCCCATTTTTGCAGAGTCTGTCTTTCAAAATTTCGGTCATCAAATAATCATTTATTTTGCCACAACATACCTAATGATTATCTGAATGTGGAATGTCATACCTCAATGAGCTAGTAATAAAATTTCCAATCAAACTGTGTTCAAAAATGCAAATTAAATTTCCTCCCCCCCACTTCCCCCACAACCCAGCCCACTACTATATACGCACAGCTATATAGCTCGGTTCCCCCGATCTCAGCACAGTTTTTAGCAGTTCTCTGGGCCTCCGATTGGCGACGGAAAACAAAACCAAACACCAATGACCGGAGAGCGGAGAGCATGGTTTGTTTTTGCATATGTATACACAGGCAGCTCAGAAATGATCTCATATACTGGGGGGTTTGGAGCTCTGGGGAGCAAAAACATGTTGCTGTCTGTCTGGCGATCGGA
>NW_001845698.1:0-2166 GCF_000001215.4 Drosophila melanogaster
TTCAAAATGGAAATTAAATTTTTTGGCCATATTTTGCAAATTTTGATGACTCCCTCCTTACAAAAAATGCGGAAATTTATTCAAAAATTAATTTCCCAAAATCCTTCAAAAAGTAATAGGGATCGTTAGCACTGGTAATTAGCTGCTCAAAACAGTTATTCTTACATCTATGTGACCATTTTTAGCCAAGTTATAACGAAAATTTGGTTTGTAAATATCAACATTTTGGCAGAATCTGTTTTTCCAAATTTCGGTCATCAAATAATCATTTATTTTGCCACAACATACGAAATAATTGTCTGAATATGGAATGTCATACCTCACTGAGCTCGTAATAAAATTTCCAATCAAACTGTGTTCAAAAATGGAAATTAAATTTTTTGGCCATATTTTGCAAATTTTGATGACCCCCATCCTTACAAAAAATGCAAAAATTAATCCAAAAATTAATTTCCCTAAATCCTTCAAAAAGTAATAGGGATCGTTAGCACTGGTAATTTGCTGCTCAAAACAGTTATTCTTACATCTATGTGACCATTTTTAGCCAAGTTATAACGAAAATTTGGTTTGTAAATATCAACATTTTGGCAGAATCTGTTTTTCCAAATTTCGGTCATCAAATAATCATTTATTTTGCCACAACATTAAAAATAATTGTCTGAATATGGAATGTCATACCTCACTGACCTCGTAATAAAATTTCCAATCAAACTGTGTTCAAAAATGGAAATTCAATTTTTTGGCCATATTTTGCAAATTTTGATGACCCCCCTCCTTACAAAAAATGCGAAAATTGATCCAAAAATTAATTTCCCTAAATCCTTCAAAAAGTAATGGGGATCGTTAGCACTGGTAATTAGCTGCTCAAAACAGTTATTCTTACATCTATGTGACCATTTTTAACCAAGTTATAACGAAAATTTCGTTTGTAAATATCATTAATTTGGTAGAATCTGTTTTTCCAAATTTTGGTCATCAAATAATCATTTATTTTGCCACAACATAAAAAATAATTGCCTGAATATGGAATGTCATACCTCACCAAGCTCGTAATAAAATTTCCAATCAAACTGTGTTCAAAAATGGAAATTAAATTTTATGGCCATATTTAGCAAATTTTGATGACCCCCCTCCTTACAAAAAATGCAAAAATTGATCCAAAATTAATTTCCCAAAATCCTTCAAAAAGTAATAGGGATCGTTAGCACTGATAATTAGCTGCTCAAAACAGTTATTCTTACATCTATGTGACCATTTTTAGCCAAGTTATAACGAAAATGTGGTTTGTACATATCAACATTTTGGCAGAATCTGTTTTTCCAAATTTCGGTCATCAAATAATCATTTATTTTGCCACAACATAAAAAATAATTGTCTGAATATGGAATGTCATACCTCACTGAGCTCGTAATAAAATTTCCAATCAAACGGTGTTCAAAAATAGAAATTAAATTTTATGGCCATATTTAGCAAATTTTGATGACCCCCCTCCTTACAAAAAATGCAAAAATTGATCCAAAAATTAATTTCCCAAAATCCTTCAAAAAGTAATAGGGATCGTTAGCACTGGTAATTAGCTGCTCAAAACAGTTATTCTTACATCTATGTGACCATTTTTAGCCAAGTTATAACGAAAATTTCGTTTGTAAATATCAACATTTTTGCAGAGTCTGTTTTTCCAAATTTCGGTCATCAAATAATCATTTATTTTGCCACAACATACGAAATAATTGTCTGTATATGGAATGTCATACCTCACTGAGCTCGTAATAAAATTTCCAATCAAACTGTGTTCAAAAATGGAAATTAAATTTTTTGGCCATATTTTGCAAATTTTGATGACCCCCCTCCTTACAAAAAATGCGAAAATTGATTCAAAAATTAATTTTCCTTAGTCCTTCAAAAAGTAATAGGGATCGTTAGCACTAGTAATTAGCTGCTCAAAACCGTTATTCTTACATCTATGTGACAATTTTTAGCCAAGTTATAACGAAAATTTGGTTTGTAAATATCAACATTTTGGCAGAATCTGTTTTTCCAAATTTTGGTCATCAAATAATCATTTATTTTGCCACAACATAAAAAATAACTGCCTGAATATGGAATGTCATACCTCACTAAGCTCGTAATAAAAGCTTCCAATCAAACTGTGTTCAAAAATGGAAA
>NW_001845879.1:0-1856 GCF_000001215.4 Drosophila melanogaster
ATGTACGAATAACTGTTTTGAGCAGCTAATTACCAATGCTAACGATCCCTATTACTTTTTGAAGGATTTAGGGAAATTAATTTTTAGGATCAATTTTCGCATTTTTTGTAAGGAGGGGGTCATCAAAATTTAGCCAAATATAGGCCAAAAAATTTAATTTCCATTTTTAGAACACAGTTTGATTGGAAATTTTATTACGAGCTCAGTGAGGTATGACATTCCATATTCAGACTATTACTTTTTGAAAGATTTAGGAAACTAATTTTTGGATCAATTTTCGCATTTTTTGTAAGGAGGGGGGTCATCAAAATATGCAAAATAAGGCCAAAAAATTTAATTTCCATTTTTGAACACAGTTTGATTGGAAATTTTATTACGAGCTCAGTGAGGTATGACATTCCATATTCGACAATTATTTTTTATGTTGTGGCAAAATAAATGATTATTTGATGACCGAAATTTGCAAAAACAGATTCTGCCAAAATGTTGATATTTACAAACCAAATTTTCGTTATAACTTGGCTAAAAATGGTCACATAGATGTAACAATAACTGTTTTAAGCAGCTAATTACCAGTGCTAACGATCCCTTTTACTTTTTGAAGGATTTAGGAAACTAATTTTTGGATCAATTTTCGCATTTTCTGTAAGGAGGGGGTCATCAAAATTTGCCAAATATGGCCAAAAAATTTAATTTCCATTTTTGAACACAGTTTGATTGGAAATTTTATTACGAGCTCAGTGAGGTATGACATTCCATATTCAGACTATTACTTTTTGAAGGATTTAGGAAATTAACTTTTGGATCAATTTTCGCATTTTTTGTAAGGAGGGGGTCATCAAAACTTGCAAAATATGGCCAAAAAATTTCATTTCCATTTTTGAACACAGTTTGATTGGAAATTTCATTACGAGCTCAGTGAGGTATGACATTCCATATTCAGACAATTATTTTTAATGTTGTGGCAAAATAAATGATTATTTGATGACCGAAATTTGGAAAAACAGATTCTGCAAAAATGTTGATATTTAGAAACGAAATTTTCGTTATAACTTGGCTAAAAATGGTCACATAGATGTAAGAATAACTGTTTTAAGCAGCTAATTACCAGTGCTAACGATCCCTATTACTTTTTGAAGGATTTAGGGAAATTAATTTTTGGATCAATTTTCGCATTTTTTGTAAGGAGGGGGTCATCAAAATTTGCAAAATATGGCCAAAAAATTTAATTTCCATTTTTGAACACAGTTTGATTGGAAATTTCATTACGAGCTCAGTGAGGTATGACATTCCATATTCAGACAATTATTTTTAATGTTGTGGCAAAATAAATGATTATTTGATGACCGAAATTTGGAAAAACAGATTCTGCAGAAATATGATATTTACAAACCAAATTTTCGTCATAACTTGTCTAAAAATGGTCACATAGATGTAAGAATAACTGTTTTAAGCAGCTAATTACCAGTGCTAACGATCCCTATTACTTTTTGAAGGATTTAGGAAACTAATTTTTGGATAAATTTTCGCATTTTCTGTTAGGAGGGGGGTCATCAAAATATGCAAAATATGGCCAAAAAATTTAATTTCCATTTTGAACACAGTTTGATTGGAAATTTTATTACGAGCTCAGTGAGGTATGACATTCCATATTCGACAATTATTTTTTATGTTGATTATATGATTATTTGATGACCGAAATTTGGAAAAACAGATTCTGCAAAAATGTTGATATTTACAAACGAAATTTTCGTTATAACTTGGCTAAAAATGGTCACATAGATGTACGAATAACTGTTTTGAGCAGCTAATTACCAATGCTAACGATCCCTATTACTTTTGAAGGATTTAGGGAA
>NW_001846179.1:0-1376 GCF_000001215.4 Drosophila melanogaster
TTTGTAAATATCAACATTTTTGCAGAGTCTGTTTTCCAAATTTCGGTCATCAAAAAATCATTTATTTTGCCACAACATAAAAAATAATTGTCTGAATATGGAATGTCATACCTCACTGAGCTCGTAATAAAATTTCCAATCAAACTGTGTTCAAAAATGGAAATTAAATTTTTTGGCCATATTTTGCAAATTTTGATGACCCCCCTCCTTACAAAAAATGCGAAAATTGATCCAAAAATTAATTTCCTAAATCCTTCAAAAAGTAATAGGGATCGTTAGCACTGGTAATTAGCTGCTCAAAACAGATATTCGTACATCTATGTGACCATTTTTACCCAAGTTATAACGAAAATTTCGTTTGTAAATATCAACATTTTTGCAGAGTCTGTTATTCCAAATTTCGGTCATCAAAAAATCATTTATTTTGCCACAACATAAAAAATAATTGTCTGAATATGGAATGTCATACCTCACCGAGCTCGTAATAAAATTTCCAATCAAACTGTGTTCAAAAATGGAAATTAAATTTTTTGGCCATATTTCGCAAATTTTGATGACCCCCTTACCTCCTTACAAAAAATGCGAAAATTGATCCAAAAATGAATTTCCTAAATCCTTCAAAAAGTAATAGGGATCGTTAGAACTGGTAATTAGCTGCTCAAAACAGATATTCGTACATCTATGTGACCATTTTTAGCCAAGTTACAACGAACATTTCGTTTGTAAATATCATTTCTTTGGCAGAATCTGTTTTTCCAAATTTCGGTCATCAAAAAATCATTTATTTTGCCACAACATAAAAAATAATTGTCTGAATATGGAATGTCATACCTCACTGAGCTCGTAATAAAATATCCAATCAAACTGTGTTCAAAAATGGAAATTAAATTTTTTGACCATATTTTGCAAATTTTGATGACCCCCCTCCTTACAAAAAAGGCGAAAATTGATCCAAAAATTAATTTCCCTAAATCCTTCAAAAAGTAATAGAGATCGTTAGCACTGGTAATTAGCTGCTCAAAACAGTTATTCTTACATCTATGTGACCATTTTTAACCAAGTTATGACGAAAATTTCGTTTGTAAATATCATTTCTTTGGCAGAATCTGTTTTTCCAAATTTCGGTCATCAAATAATCATTTATTTTGCCACAACATAAAAAATAATTGTCTGAATATGGAATGTCATACCTCACTGAGCTCGTAATAAAATTTCCAATCAAACTGTGTTCAAAAATGGAAATGAAATTTTTTGGCCATATTTTGCAAATTTTGATGACCCCCCTCCTTACAAAAAATGCGAAAATTGATCCAAAAATTAATTTCCTAAATCCTTCAAAAAGTAATAGGGATCGGTAGCACTGGTAATTAGCTGCT
>NW_001846332.1:0-1271 GCF_000001215.4 Drosophila melanogaster
AAAAAGTAATAGGGATCGTTAGCACTGGTAATTAGCTGCTCAAAACAGATATTCGTACATCTATGTGACCATTTTTAGCCAAGTTATAACCGAAAATTTCGTTTGTAAATATCAACATTTTTGCAGAGTCTGTTTTTCCAAATTTCGGTCATCAAAAAATCATTTATTTTGCCACAACATAAAAAATAATTGTTTGAATATGGAATGTCATACCTCACTGAGCTCGTAATAAAATTTCCAATCAAACTGTGTTCAAAAATGAAAATTAAATTTTTTGGCCATATTTGGCAAATTTTGATGACCCCCCTCCTTACAAAAAATGCGAAAATTGATCCAAATTAGCACTGGTAATTAGCTGCTCAAAACAGATATTCGTACATCTATGTGACCATTTTTAGCCAAGTTATAACGAAAATTTCGTTTGTAAATATCAACATTTTTGCAGAGTCTGTTTTTCCAAATTTCGGTCATCAAAAAATCATTTATTTTGCCACAACATAAAAAATAATTGTCTGAATATGGAATGTCATACCTCAATGAGCTCGTAATAAAATTTCCAATCAAACTGTGTTCAAAAATGGAAATTAAATTTTTTGGCCATATTTTGCAAATTTTGATGACCCCCATCCTTACAAAAAATGCGAAAATTGATCCAAAAATTAGTTTCCTAAATCCTTCAAAAAGTAATACGGATCGTTAGCACTGGTAATTAGCTGCTCAAAACAGATATTCGTACATCTATGTGACCATTTTTAGCCAAGTTATAACGAAAATTTCCTTTGTAAATATCAACATTTTTGCAGAGTCTGTTTTTCCAAATTTCGGTCATCAAAAAATCATTTATTTTGCCACAACATAAAAAATAATTGTCTGAATATGGAATGTCATACCTCACTGAGCTCGTAATAAAATTTCCAATCAAACTGTGTTCAAAAATGGAAATTAAATTTTTTGGCCATATTTTGCAAATTTTGATGACCCCCCTCCTTCCAAAAAATGCGAAAATTGATCCAAAAATTAATTTCCTAAATCCTTTAAAAAGTAATAGGGATCGTTAGCACTGGTAATTAGCTGCTCAAAACAGATATTCGTACATCTATGTGACCATTTTTAGCCAAGTTATAACGAAAATTTCGTTTGTAAATATCAACATTTTTGCGGAGTCTGTTTTTCCAAATTTCGGTCATCAAAAAATCATTGATTTTGCCACAACATAAAAAATAATTGTCTGAATATGGAATGTCATACCTCAGGCAATCTTTCCAATCAAA
>NW_001846020.1:0-1558 GCF_000001215.4 Drosophila melanogaster
CAGATTCTGCCAAAATGTTGATATTTACAAACCAAATTGTCGTTATAATTTGGCTAAAAATTGTCAAAGACTCTGCTAAAATGTTGATATTTACAAACGAAATTTTCGTTATAACTTGGCTAAAAATGGTCACATAGATGTAAGAATAACTGTTTTGAGCAGCTAATTACCAGTGCTAACGATCCCTATTACTTTTTGAAGGATCTAGGGAAATTAATTTTTGGATCAATTTTCGCATTTTTTGTAAGGAGGGGGGTCATCAAAATTTGCAAAATATGGCCAAAAAATTTAATTTCCATTTTTGAACACAGTTTGATTGGAAATTTTATTACGAGCTCAGTGAGGTATGACATTCCATATTCAGACAATTATTTTTTATGTTGTGGCAAAATAAATGATTATTTGATGACCGAAATTCGGAAAAACAGACTCTGCAAAAATGTTGATATTTACAAACCAAATTTTCGTTATAACTTGGCTAAAAATTGTCACAGACTCTGCAAAAATGTTGATATTTACAAACGAAATTTTCGTTATAACTTGGCTAAAAATGGTCACATAGATGTAAGAATAACTGTTTTGAGCAGCTAATTACCAATGCTAACGATCCCTATTACTTTTTGAAGGATTTAGGGAAATTAATTTTTGGATCAATTTTCGCATTTCTTGTAAGGAGGGGGGTCATCAAAATTTGCAAAATATGGCCAAAAAATTTAATTTCCATTTTTGAACACAGTTTGATTGGAAATTTTATTACGAGCTCAGTGAGGTATGACATTCCATATTCAGACAATTATTTTTTATGTTGTGGCAAAATAAATGATTATTTGATGACCGAAATTCGGAAAAACAGACTCTGCAAAAATGTTGATATTTACAAACGAAATTTTCGTTATAACTTGGCTAAAAATGGCACATAGATGTAAGATGTTTTGAGCAGCTAATTACCAGTGCTAACGATCCCTATTACTTTTTGAAGGATTTAGGGAAATTAATTTTTGGATCAATTTTCGCATTTTTTGTAAGGAGGGGGGTCATCAAAATTTGCAATATATGGCCAAAAAATTTAATTTCCATTTTTGAACACAGTTTGATTGGAAATTTTATTACGAGCTTAGTGAGGTATGACATTCCATATTCAGACAATTATTTTTTATGTTGTGGCAAAATAAATGATTTTTTGATGACCGAAATTTGGAAAAAAAAATTTCTGCCAAAATGTTGATATTTACAAACCAAATTGTCGTTATAACTTGGCTAAAAATTGTCACAGACTCTGCAAAAATGTTGATATTTACAAACGAAATTTTCGTTATAACTTGGCTAAAAATGGTCACATAGATGTAAGAATAACTGTTTTGAGCAGCTAATTGCCAGTGCTAACGATCCCTATTACTTTTTGAAGGATTTAGGGAAATTAATTTTTGGATCAATTTTCGCATTTTTTGTAAGGAGGGGGGTCATCAAAATTTGCAATATATGGCCAAAAAATTTAATTTCCATTTTTGAACACAGTTTGATTGGAAATTTTATTACGAGCTTAGTGAGGTATGACATT
>NW_001846057.1:0-1509 GCF_000001215.4 Drosophila melanogaster
CAACATTTTTGCAGAGTCTGTTTTTCCAAATTTCGGGCATCAAATAATCATTTATTTTGCCACAACATTAAAAATAATTGTCTGAATATGGAATGTCATACCTCACTGAGCTCGTAATAAAATTTCCAATCAAACTGTGTTCAAAAATGGAAATTACATTTTTTGGCCATATTTTGCAAATTTTGATGACCCCCCTCTTTACAAAAAATGCGAAAATTGATCCAAAAATTAATTTCCCTAAATCCTACAAAAAGTAATAGAGACCGTTAGCACTGGTAATTAGCTGCTTAAAACAGTTATTCTTACATCTATGTGACCATTTTTAGCCAAGTTATGACGAAAATTTCGTTTGTAAATATCAACATTTTTGCAGAGTCTGTTTTTCCAAATTTCGGTCATCAAATAATCATTTATTTTGCCACAACATAAAAATAATTGTCTGAATATGGAATGTCATACCTCACTGAGCTCGTAATAAAATTTCCAATCAAACTGTGTTCAAAAATGGAAATTACATTTTTTGGCATAATTTTGCAAATTTTGATGACCACCCTCCTTACAAAAAATGCGAAAATTGATTCAAAAATTAGTTTTCTAAATCCTTCAAAAAGTAATAGGGATCGTTAGCACTGGTAATTAGCTGCTCAAAACAGTTATTCTTACATCTATGTGACCATTTTTAGCCAAGTTATAACGAAAATTTCGTTTGTAAATATCAACATTTTTGCAGAGTCTGTTTTTCCAAATTTCGGTCATCAAATAATCATTTATTTTGCCACAACATTAAAAATAATTGTCAGAATATGGAATGTCATACCTCACTGAGCTCGTAATAAAATTTCCAATCAAACTGTGTTCAAAAATGGAAATTAAATTTTTTGGCCATATTTTGCAAATTTTGATGACCCCCCTCCTTACAAAAAATGCGAAAATTGATCCAAAAATTAATTTCCTAAATCCTTCAAAAAGTAATAGAGACCGTTAGCACTGGTAATTAAGCTGCTTAAAACAGTTATTCTTACATCTATGTGAACAATTTTTAGCCAAGTTATGACGAAAATTTCGTTTGTAAATATCAACATTTTTGCAGAGTCTGTTTTTCCAAATTTCGGTCATCAAATAATCATTTATTTTGCCACAACATAAAAAATAATTGTCTGAATATGGAATGTCATACCTCACTGAGCTCGTAATAAAATTTCCAATCAAACTGTGTTCAAAAATGGAAATTACATTTTTTGGCCATATTTTGCAAATTTTGATGACCCCCTCCTTACAAAAAATGCGAAAAGTGATCCAAAAATTAATTTCCCTAAATCCTTCAAAAAGTAATAGGGATCGTTAGCACTGATAATTAGCTGCTCAAATCAGTTATTCTTACATCTATGTGACCATTTTTAGCCAAGTTATAACGAAAATTTCGTTTGTAAATATCATTACTTTGGCAGAATCTGTTTTTCCAAATTTCGGTCATTAAATAATCATTTATTTTGCCACAACATTAAAAAT
>NW_001845403.1:0-2871 GCF_000001215.4 Drosophila melanogaster
AGTCCTCCTGAAACGCAGGAAGCTCCGTGTACTGAATGCCACTCCTGATGAGCATGGCTGCTCCGCCGCGCGCTCTGCCAGATGGATGGTTGGCAGGGATGACATCGTAGCCGCTAATGCTAAAATGGGATCTGGGACAAAAGTGGTTTTCTGATACCAGTAGTACATCGATGGCATCTGTTTTTAGGAGGTGTTCCACCTCGGCTCTGCTCCTCTGCAGGCCGTTAGCATTCCAAATTACTATTTTTAGGCTTTGCATACTTTTGAGTTGAGGATGGAAGCAACAAGCTGCGTCATTTGCGAGAACATCTTCTCCATCATCCTTTCGACCATTCCACAAACAACAACAGAGGTTGTTCGCACTTCGGACTTCCTTATGCCACAGCTCTACCACAAGTTAGCCCTTGGAAGTGCGGCGATAGGCGTCCTACGAAAAACTGACAGACTTATATGATAATATGTGCGAAGATGGCAAAATCTTCCGCTGAATGTGCCGATAGCATTTGTTCATGCACCCCCAAAAAGTGGAGGTCTCGGAATTCCATCACTAAGATGGGTAGCTCCAATGTTAAGGCTAAGACGATTGAGTATCAATAAATGGCCTCACCTCACGCAAAACGAGGTAGCCAGCTCTTTCCTCGAAGCCGAAAAACAACGGGCCCGAGATAGATTTTTAGCTGAACAAAATGAATTGTTATCGCGGAGGAGCAGCCATGCTCATCAGGAGTGGCATCCAGTACACGAAGCTACCTGCGTTTCAGGAGGAATGGGCCCTGTGTGCCCTGGCCAGAATCTCCAGCCTACATGGAGACCTCACCGTTGGAGCGGTCTACTTCCCCCCTAAGACACTCGATCACCGAGACTCACCTACAAGATTTTTTTGAGTCCTTTGTACCTCGCTTTATAGCAGCTGGTGACTTCAACGCCAAACACTGGTGGGGGTCCCGCTCCATCAACCCCAAAGGCAGAACGCTCCACAGATTCCTGCAGAGCAGAAGACTGGATTGGCAATCCTCTGGTGAGCCTACCTACTGGCCTTCAAACCCTTCCTTGCTGCCCGACCTCCTGGATTTTGCCATCTCCAAAGGCATAGGGCAAGACAGACTAACTTGCTCCAACTATAACAAGCTGATATCCGACCACAACGCTATAAAAATGCTTCTCAACATACCCGTCCTCAAAAAAGAGTGTCCCAGAAGACTCACCGGGAAGCACACTGACGCCTCCAAGTTCACACTCTGGATGCTGTCCTCCCTGCACCCGGATCCTCCACTCGCCACTCCAACATCGATGCGGCAATCAAAACTCTGACAGATGAGATGTACAATGCTGCTGAGTTTGCCAATCCTCCTCCTTCAACGTCCCCAAGAACTCCTGGTAGAGACCTTCACCTCTGTTCTCCAGAAATTGAGGCCTTCGTAGCGGAAAAAAGGCGCCTCAGGAGAATCTGGTTTTTTTCGCGCAACCTAAGGGACAAGGCAGCACTCAACAGAGCCATCAAGGAACTCAAGGACAAGCTGTGTACCCTACGGCAAGGCTCCTTCGACATATTCCTTGAGGAGCTTTAACCTGGTGACCCGAAACATTATCTGTGGCAAGTCACGCGTCATATCAGGAGGCCTGCAAAGAAGGCGTCGCCGGTGCGCAAAGCGGAAGGCTCTTGGTGCCGCTCTGAAGCCGAAAGAGCTGAAGCGTTTGGAACCCAGAATGCATTCACACCATTTGACAGATGCACTGGCGAAGAGCGTGCTGCAACCACCAGATCCTAGAGAGTCCATGTCCTCCTAGCCTGCCCATAGATCCCGCCACCCCAGAAGAGGTTGCGCAAGAGATCGCCTCCCTAAAGGCTAACAAATCCCCAGGACTGGATCGCATCGACGCCACATCCCTTAAAATGCTGCCACCTCCCTGCTCCCAGTTGCTGGCCAACATACACAACAGATGCTTCTCACTAGGGTACTTCCCGAGATCATGGAAACGTGCAGAAGTCATTCTCATCCTCAAACCTGGAAAACCTGAAGCCAATCTTGCCTCATATAGACCGATTAGTCTGCTGGCAATCCTCTCCAAAATACTCGAAAGAGTATTTCTGCGCAGAGTGTTGCCAGTACTGGACGAGGCTGGACTGATCCCTCATCACCAGTTTGGCTTCAGGCGATCCCACGGAACACCCGAGCAATGCCACCGTCTCGTAGCACGCATCCTAGATGCATTAGAGAACAAACGATACTGTTCGGCCGTATTCCTGGATTTCAAGCAGGCGTTCGACAGAGTGTGGCAGGATGTGATGCTCCCGAAACAACAAACCACATAATGCAAAAATGCTACCGCTCGCATGGGAGGCGGGTAGCTAGACACAACTGCGTAGTAAATCGAATCAAGCGGGGACTTGAGGAGAGAGGCTGCGTGGTCGCAAAATCAATAGATACGACAGACCGGACATACGAACTCAATTGCGTCGCAGATTTGAAGCCGCATGTGACATTGAATTCCATTCTGCCACCTTGATCTGGAGGGGGATCTGGAGTGGTCAATCCGTTAAAAGATTGATAGCGAATGGTCTCCTCAGCAAATATGATAGTCATATCATTAGCGTCCATGTTATGAGAGGCAGTCTCGGTTGTTTTAAACAGTTCATGTACCTGAGCGGGTTTTCCCGAGATTGGATTGGATTGTTTGGTTCAAAACATTTTCTTGCTGACTTGGCATAACATCAATAAAGGCATAAACATCGCAAAATAATGGGTTATAATTAAATGGCTATGAGGATGGTTTTAGTACGTAGGCGTTTGCGGAACTTCGATTCATATAGAGCAATGAATCGTGCATGCTACGAAAACTGTCCACACACAGTGTTGGCAGACCTAGTAT
>NW_001845900.1:0-1813 GCF_000001215.4 Drosophila melanogaster
GGTCTAAACCCAGCTCACGTTCCCTTGCATGGGTGAACAATCCAACGCTTGGTGAATTTTGCTTCCCAATGATAGGAAGAGCCGACATCGAAGGATCAAAAAGCGACGTCGCTATGAACGCTTGGCCACCACAAGCCAGTTATCCCTATGGTAACTTTTCTGACACCTCTTGTTAAAAACTCTTTAAACCAAAAGGATCGATAGGCCGAGCTTTTGCTGTCCCTGTGTGTACTGAACACCGAGATCAAGTCAGCATTTGCCCTTTTGCTCTATGTGTGGTTTCTGTCCGCACTGAGCTGGCCTTGGGACACCTCCGTTATTATTTGAGAGATGTACCGCCCCAGTCAAACTCCCTACCTGGCAATGTCCTTGAATTGGATCATACCTGAGTAATTGGAATTATACCAAATTTTCAAATCAAAAATACATAAATGCATCGTTTTATTAAAGAATTTGTTTGCGATTATATAACAAACTCGTGATACTTTGATCAAGAAGCTTGCATCAAAACCCAATACCATAAGATATAATAAATATATCCGTATAATGGCTAGGAAATGATACACATTCCTTGGCTGTGGTTTCGCTAGATAGTAGATAGGGACAATGTATGCTTTTCGGATCCCTCCGAACTTGTTTTACGTGGCGTGTTCCACACTGAAGGGATTACAACCACGGCACCCTATACACCCACAAGTGAGCATATGGTGCATGTGTCTGGATACGCCAGACAAGCGTCCCGGACTAGAAGCTATAGCTATGTACATAGCGACCACCCCGGTAGCAATTCGAGTACTTGCTTGCCGGGCAAGCACTCCCCCTTGCTGAGGAGCGAGATCTACCTAAAATCTCTACTGATCTCTGGGTCTCAGCACCCGAGTTTTGCGCAACCAGCACCGTAACTCAAACGTCGAGCATGAAGGCTCTACCCGCGATATGGGTACCAACCACAGCCACCACGATACTCCCACCAGGGGGCCTACCTCAATGAGCAGTCTTGGATAGCTGCTCAACCCGTGGTACCGAAAAGAGACTCGGTGGGCCTCCCCCTTTTGCTCCGACAAGCATGGTTAGAGGAAACCTATCGCTGTATTAGTCGTCTCTTACGACAAGCAACAGCGGACTGTGGTAGTATTCTCGCCCGCTAACCACACGGCCGACAGTAGGGACAGTAGGAATCTCGTTAATCCATTCAAGCGCGTCACTAATTAGATGACGAGGCATTTGGCTATTTTTTTTTTTTTTTTTTTGATCGCGGAGGTATGGAAATCTTCGAAAGATTCTTGGTCTGCCAACACTGTGTGTGGTCAGTTTTCCTAGCATGCACGATTCATTGCTGTATATGAACCGAAGTTCCGCAACGCCTACGTACTAAAACCATCCTCATAGCCATTTAATTATAACCATTATTTTGCGATGTTTATGCCTTTATTGATGTTATGCCAAGACAGCAAGCAAATGTTTTGAACCAAACGTTTTAGCTAAGTCCAATCTCGGGAAAACCCGCTCAGGTACATGAACTGTTTAAAACAACCGAGACTGCCTCTCATAACCTGGACGCTAATGATATGACTATCATATTTGCTGAGGAGACCCTTTGCTATCGATCTTTTAACAGATTGACCACTCCAGATCCCCCTCCAGTTCAGGGTGGCAGAAAGGAATTCAATGTCACCTGCGGCTTCGAATCTGCGACGCAATTCAGTTCGTATGTCCGGTCTGTCTATATCTATTGATTTTGCGCTGGTGCGCATCATCCATAGAGTGTCCGTCTGTCACAATTTGTATGTCGATCACATCAATGTGATTTTGT
>NW_001845808.1:0-1963 GCF_000001215.4 Drosophila melanogaster
CCTCGGACCTTGAAAATTATGGTGGGGACACGCAAACTTCTCAACAGGCCGTACCAATATCCGCAGCTGGTCTCCAAGGTGAAGAGTCTCTAGTCGATAGAATAATGTAGGTAAGGGAAGTCGGCAAATTAGATCCGTAACTTCGGGATAAGGATTGGCTCTGAAGATTGAGATAGTCGGGCTTGATTGGGAAACAATAACATGGTTTATGTGCTCGTTCTGGGTAAATAGAGTTTCTAGCATTTATGTTAGTTACTTGTTCCCCGGATAGTTTAGTTACGTAGCCAATTGTGGAACTTTCTTGCTAAAATTTTTAAGAATACTATTTGGGTTAAACCAATTAGTTCTTATTAATTATAACGATTATCAATTAACAATCAATTCAGAACTGGCACGGACTTGGGGAATCCGACTGTCTAATTAAAACAAAGCATTGTGATGGCCCTAGCGGGTGTTGACACAATGTGATTTCTGCCCAGTGCTCTGAATGTCAAAGTGAAGAAATTCAAGTAAGCGCGGGTCAACGGCGGGAGTAACTATGACTCTCTTAAGGTAGCCAAATGCCTCGTCATCTAATTAGTGACGCGCAAAACTCGGGTGCTGTGACCCAGAGATCAGTAGAGATTTTAGGTAGATCTCGCTCCTCAGCAAGGGGGAGTGCTTGTCCGGCAAGCAAGTACTCGAATTGCTACCGGGGTGGTCGCTATGTACATAGCTATAGCTTCTAGTCCGGGACGCTTGTCTGGCGTATCCAGACACATGCACCATATGCTCACTTGTGGGCGTATAGGGTGCCGTGGTTGTAATCCCTTCAGTGTGGAACACGCCACGTAAAATAAGTTCGGAGGGATTCGAAAAGCATACATTGTCCCTATCTACTATCTAGCGAAACCACAGCCAAGGGAACGGGCTTGGAATAATTAGCGGGGAAAGAAGACCCTTTTGAGCTTGACTCTAATCTGGCAGTGTAAGGAGACATAAGAGGTGTAGAATAAGTGGGAGATATTAGACCTCGGTTTGGTATCGTCAATGAAATACCACTACTCTTATTGTTTCCTTACTTACTTGATTAAATGGAACGTGTATCATTTCCTAGCCATTATACGGATATATTTATTATATCTTATGGTATTGGGTTTTGATGCAAGCTTCTTGATCAAAGTATCACGAGTTTGTTATATAATCGCAAACAAATTCTTTAATAAACCGATGCATTTATGTATTTTTGATTTGAAAATTTGGTATAACTCCAATTACTCAGGTATGATCCAATTCAAGGACATTGCCAGGTAGGGAGTTTGACTGGGGCGGTACATCTCTCAAATAATAACGGAGGTGTCCCAAGGCCAGCTCAGTGCGGACAGAAACCACACATAGAGCAAAAGGGCAAATGCTGACTTGATCTCGGTGTTCAGTACACACAGGGACAGCAAAAGCTCGGCCTATCGATCCTTTTGGTTTAAAGAGTTTTTAACAAGAGGTGTCAGAAAAGTTACCATAGGGATAACTGGCTTGTGGCGGCCAAGCGTTCATAGCGACGTCGCTTTTTGATCCTTCGATGTCGGCTCTTCCTATCATTGTGAAGCAAAATTCACCAAGCGTTGGATTGTTCACCCATGCAAGGGAACGTGAGCTGGGTTTAGACCGTCGTGAGACAGGTTAGTTTTACCCTACTAATGACAAAACGTTGTTGCGACAGCATTCCTGCGTAGTACGAGAGGAACCGCAGGTACGGACCAATGGCACAATACTTGTTCGAGCGAACAGTGGTATGACGCTACGTCCGTTGGATTATGCCTGAACGCCTCTAAGGTCGTATCCGTGCTGGACTGCAATGATAAATAAGGGGCAATTTGCATTGTATGGCTTCTAAACCATTTAAAGTTTATAATTTACTTTATAAACGACAATGGATGTGATGCCAATGTAATTTGTAACATAGTAAATTGGGAGGATCTTCGAT
>NW_001846888.1:0-1100 GCF_000001215.4 Drosophila melanogaster
AGTCTCTAGTCGATAGAATAATGTAGGTAAGGGAAGTCGGCAAATTAGATCCGTAACTTCGGGATAAGGATTGGCTCTGAAGATTAAGATAGTCGGGCTTGATTGGGAACCAATAACATGGTTTATGTGCTCGTTCTGGGTAAATAGAGTTTCTAGCATTTATGTTAGTTACTTGTTCCCCGGATAGTTTAGTTACGTAGCCAATTGTGGAACTTTCTTGCTAAAATTTTTAAGAATACTATTTGGGTTAAACCAATTAGTTCTTATTAATTATAACGATTATCAATTAACAATCAATTCAGAACTGGCACGGACTTGGGGAATCCGACTGTCTAATTAAAACAAAGCATTGTGATGGCCCTAGCGGGTGTTGACACAATGTGATTTCTGCCCAGTGCTCTGAATGTCAAAGTGAAGAAATTCAAGTAAGCGCGGGTCAACGGCGGGAGTAACTATGACTCTCTTAAGGTAGCCAAATGCCTCGTCATCTAATTAGTGACGCGCATGAATGGATTAACGAGATTCCTACTGTCCCTATCTGTGTGGGTTTCGACCACAAGGTTAGTGAATGCAGGCAGAAGGAGAGTGTTTGCCGCCAGTGCGGGCAACAAGGCCACACCGCGGCAAAGTGCCAAAACCCGGTGGACTGCCGGAACTGCCGTCACAGAGGGCAACCTTCGGGGCATTATATGCTCTCGAATGCTTGCCCGATATACGGAGCGTTGTTAGCGAGGGTGCAAGCTAGACACTAATGTTTAGCTTCATCCAAGCGAACTGTGGCCGAGGCAGAGCTGCGACCATCGAGCTCGGAGTCCGACTCAGGAGATCGGAGTCAATGTTTGCTCTGGTGCAGGAGCCGTATCTTGGCGGGGATGAAATGGATGTGCTGCCTGAAGGAATGAGGGTTTTCACCGACCGGCGAGGGAAGGCAGCCATCCTAGTGGATCATCAGGAAGCCATCTGCATGCCAGTGGAAACTCTCACCACAGATTATGGCGTATGTCTGGTCGTTAAAGGGAGTTTTGGCTCAATCTTCCTTTGCGCCGCATACTGCCAGTTCGATGCACCTCTGGAACCGTACCTCCGGTACATGGATGCGG
>NW_001846400.1:0-1238 GCF_000001215.4 Drosophila melanogaster
GTCCGGTCTGTCGTATCTATTGATTTTGCGCTGGGCGCATCATCCATAGAGTGTCCGTCTGTCACAATTTGTATGTCGATCACATCAATGTGATTTTGTCGTAGTGCCACCAGGTCTGGTTTATTAAGGCCGGATTCGCACTGCAGACTTGGTTCAACAATGACCACGCAGCCTCTCTCCTCAAGTCCCCGCTTGATTCGATTTACTACGCAGTTGTGTCTAGCTACCCGCCTCCCATGCGAGCGGTAGCATTTTTGCATTATGTGGTTTGTTGTTTCGGGAGCATCACATCCTGCACGACACTGTCGTTCCAATTCGTGCCTTCCCCTTGTAGTACGAGACTTTGTGGGTAGGGCATTTATCCGCAGACGAATACCGTCTATATATTCCTTTCCTGTTAATAAACGCGTGGGTTGACTAACCCACCCGTGTTGCGGGCCATAATGGCCCGCTTCACGGAGTCCGCTACCATCAACTGAGAGGTACAACTTGTTCGCCCAATATTTTTCTATTGCCGGACGCGATAACAGTTCATTTTGTTCAGCTAATAATCTATCTCGGGCCCGTTGTTTTTCGGCTTCGAGGAAAGAGCTGGCTACCTCGTTTTGCGTGAGGTGAGGCCATTTAATGTTACTCAAGCGTCTTAGCCTTAACATTGGAGCTACCCATCTTAGTGATGGAATTCCGAGACCTCCACTATATCTCCTCCGATATCTCTCGACGGCTTCTTTATGGTCGTTCCTGTTGCCAGGATGAGCACGAGGCCCATATTTAATAACAAACGGATACTCAACAGGTTACGGAATTGGAACCGTATTCCCTTTCGTTCAAAATTATTCAAGTGTATTATAATTCGCTTTGTTTATATAGTTAGGCATTTTTGTTTTACTTGAAAATTTTCGGCTTTCGCCTTGAACTTAGGACCGACTAACTCGTGATCAACCACTGTTCACACGAAACCCTTCTCCACTTCAGTCCTCCAAGGTCTCATTCGATTATTTGCTACTACCACCAAGATCTGTACCAATGGCAGCTCCATGCAGGCTTACGCCAAACACTTCTACGCATACCATTGTACCTTCCTACTCACTAAAGTTTCAAAATTTATATCACAAGTAATATAAATCATCTACTTTAGCGGGTAATGTATAGGTATACAACTTAAGCGCCATCCATTTTAAGGGCTAGTTGCTTCGGCAGGTGAGTTGTTACACACTCCTTAGCGGATTTCGACTTCC
>NW_001846667.1:0-1155 GCF_000001215.4 Drosophila melanogaster
GGCACTCCTATCCCGACACTTAACATCTGTAGAACGATGGCTTGCCGACTGGAGAATTTCAATAAATGTTCAAAAATGCAAGCAGGTTACCTTTACCTTAAACAAACAAACATGCCCACCACTGGTCTTGAATAACATATGCATTCCAAAAGCCGACGAGGTAACATATCTGGGTGTTCATCTGGACAGGCGGCTCACTTGGCGCAAACATATAGAAGCCAAATCGAAACATCTCAAACTTAAAGCAAGGAACCTCCACTGGCTCATAAATGCTCGCTCTCCACTTAGTCTGGAGTTCAAAGCTCTTCTATACAACTCCGTCTTAAAACCTATCTGGACTTATGGCTCCGAGCTGTGGGGCAACGCATCCAGAAGTAACATAGACATTATTCAGCGAGCACAGTCAAGAATTCTGAGAATTATCACTGGAGCGCCGTGGTACCTTCGGAACGAAAACATACACAGAGACCTAAAAATCAAATTAGTAATCGAAGTAATAGCTGAGAAAAAAACGAAGTATAACGAAAAGCTGACCACCCATACAAATCCCCTCGCAAGAAAACTAAGCAACGACCTCCCAGCCCAGCAATAAACTTATTAGGGCATTAATGAAAAAAAAAAAAACTATCACTAAGTGAAAGTTAATTAAGTTAGATTAAGATTTGAACACTTATTGTTAGTCTCTTAACACAAAGAGAAGATTCAATAAATAATAAAAATTTAAAAAAAAAAAAAAAATTTTCGCATTTGTTGTAAGGAGGGGGTCATCAAAATTTGCAAAATATGGCCAAAAAATTTAATTTCCATTTTTGAACACAGTTTGATTGGAAATTTTATTACGAGCTCAGTGAGGTATGACATTCCATATTCAGACAATTATTTTTAATGTTGTGGCAAAATAAATGATTTTTTGATGACCGAAATTTGGAAAAACGGACTCTGCAAAAATGATGATATTTACAAACGAAATTTTCGTTATAACTTGTCAAAAATGGTCACATAGATGTAAGAATAACTGTTTTAAGCAGCTAATTACCAGTGCTAACGATCTCTATTACTTTTTGAAGGATTTAGGGAAATTAATTTTTGAATCAATTTTCGCATTTTTTGTAAGGAGAGGTCATCAAAATTTGCAAAATAATGCCAAAAAATTTA
>NW_001845252.1:0-3523 GCF_000001215.4 Drosophila melanogaster
CGAGAAAGTGCACGGAGATTGGGTGCCTCCGCGTGAATGGCGAGCTGATCACTGATTGGGGTGACTGCGCACGAGTGCTCCTCCGCAATTTCTTCCCAGTTGCGGAGTCCGAAGCACCGACTGCCATCGCGGAGGAAGTTCCACCGGCCCTCGAAGTATTCGAGGTTGATGCATGTGTTGCCCGGTTGAAGAGCAGGCGCTCTCCCGGGTTGGACGGCATCAATGGCACTATCTGCAAGGCAGTCTGGCGCGCCATACCTGAGCACCTAGCATCATTGTTTTCCCGATGCATCCGATTGAGATACTTTCCAGCCGAGTGGAAGTGCCCACGAGTTGTCTCGCTGCTCAAAGGCCCAGATAAGGACAAGTGTGAGCCCTCCTCATATAGAGGAATATGCTTGCTACCAGTCTTTGGAAAGGTGTTCGAGGCCATCATGGTGAATCGTGTGAGAGAAGGCTGCAGGCTGAAGGCTGAAGAGCAGTGATCCGAAGCAGTTCCGGTACTGTGGATGTACCGGTAACTAGAGGCTGCCCGCAAGGATCAATCAGCAGCCCATTTTTCTGGGACATACTGATGGATGTACTGCTTCAGCGACTCCAGCCGTGTTGCCAGCTGAGTGCATACGCGGATGACTTGCTGCTTCTCGTCGAGGGAAATTCCCGAGCTGTGCTACAGGGAAAAGGAGCGCAACTAATGTCCATCGTAGAAACGTGGGGAGCGGAAGTTGGCGTTGCCGTCTCGACCAGCAAGACGGTAATCATGCTGCTGAAAGGTGCCTTGAGACGTGCGCCTACGGTGAGGTTTGCTTGAGCGAACCTTCCGTATGTGCGTAGCTGTCGGTACCTTGGCATCACGGTCAGTGAAGGAATGAAATTCCTCACTGCACATAGCTTCGCTTCGCCAGCGGATGACCGGAGTCGTTGGAGCATTGGCGCGTGTGCTTCGAGCCGACTGGGGCTTCAGTCCTCGAGCCAGGCGGACCATATATGACGGACTCATGGCACCTTGTGTGCTGTTTGGTGCCCCGGTATGGTATGAAACCGCGGAACAAGTAGCTGCCTAGAGGCGACTAGCCTCCTGCCAGAGGCTAATCCTGCTTGGATGCCTTTCGGTATGCCGAACAGTGTCCACAGTGGCACTCCAGGTACTTGGTGGAGCTCCCCCTCTTGATCTGGCTGCTAAGTTATTAGCGGTCAAATACAGGCTAAAACGTGGATTCCCGCGGGAGGAGAACGACTGGCTTTACGGCGAGGACATTGCGTGTCTAAGCTGGGAGCAGAGGGAGACTCGCCTAGAGGAGTGTTTAATCCAGAGTTGGCAGAACAGATGGGACGACGACAGCGAACCAGGACGGGTGACGCATAGGTTTATCCCATACGTCACTCTTGCCTGTCGGGATCCAAGTTTTGGATTCTCGATGAGGACGTCTTTCCTGCTTACAGAGCACGGGTCGTTCAATGCATTTATGCACGGGAGAGCCCTCAGCGATACCACTGCGTGCGCATGTGGATTTCCATGTGAGGACTGGATGCACATTTTGTGCGCTTGCCCCCTATATGCAGATCTGCGGGACCTAGATGGACTTGGAGTGCAGCGCCTTGGCGAAAACTGGATCTTCGAGAGAATCCTGGATGACCAAGAGGGCGAGAATACTACCACAGTCCGCTGTTGCTTGTCGTAAGAGACGACTAATACAGCGATAGGTTCCTCTAACCATGCTTGTCGGCGCAAAAGGGGGAGGCCCACCGAGCCTCTTTTCGGTACCACGGGTTGAGCAGCTATCCAAGACTGCTCATTGAGGTAGGCCCCCTGGTGGGAGTATCGTGGTGGCTGTGGTTGGTACCCATATCGCGGGTAGAGCCTTCATGCTCGACGTTTGAGTTATGGTGCTGGTTGCGCAAAACTCGGGTGCTGAGACCCAGAGATCAGTAGAGATTTTAGGTAGATCTCGCTCCTCAGCAAGGGGGAGTGCTTGCCCGGCAAGCAAGTACTCGAATTGCTACCGGGGTGGTCGCTATGTACATAGCTATAGCTTCTAGTCCGGGACGTTTGTCTGGCGTATCCAGACACATGCACCATATGCTCACTTGTGGGTGTATAGGGTGCCGTGGTTGTAATCCCTTCAGTATGGAACACGCCACGTAAAACAAGTTCGGAGGGATCCGAAAAGCATACATTGTCCCTATCTACGCGCATGAATGGATTAACGACGGACGTGTTTTCGTTGCGCTCGTGGACATATTGCGAAGAACTTAGTTTTCCGTATTTGGAAGTAAGCAAATAGGTAATTTAGTGTTCCGTGGAAGTGGTGCGCAAATTTTCGCGATTCAAAAACAAGCGTTTTGGAAGTTATTAACAATAAATGATTGGAAATTTTCCACTCCGCACGTGTTGCGAGGCGAGCTTGCGTGTGAGCTTTTCGAACAGCTGTGAGAAGCTTATTGGTGGTAGTCACTGCTAAGGTTTGTGTCTTGGGACAGCTTAGTGCACTCTACCAATAGGTGGAGCTCTACCACCATAGCAACTAGCCCGTGTCAGTGAGCATACGATTGCTGGATTCGACAAAAGGAGGAGCCACCATCGGAGCAATGCCGATGGAGAGCGACAGCAGCGTGAGTGCCTTGAGCGGAAGCAGTACCTCAAGGAAATCAAGACGAGGCAGGCGTAGAGGCCATCTGGCCTCCAAGAGCTCGGCGCCAACGCAGGCGAAACTGGTTGCCCTGGCCTCGAATGGAATGCCAGAACCCGTTGGTGTGCTGGAGGAGGCGTTTTCATCGCTGGAGGATGCCCGGGCGGCTACGTCAAGCGCTGCCATCGATGCTGCCCCCCCCCGCTGCTGACCACGCTGTTGATCTCACTGTTGCCCCTGCTGTTTCCACTGCCGCTAAAATCGCTGCCACCACTGCCACCGCTGACTCCCGTGCTGGGCAAACATGATGGCAGAGCTGTCGGCCATCCAGCGCATGGTGCGAAGCAGTTTCCGCAGCCTAGGAAGCGTGGACACGGAAGAGCTCTCGTGTGCCATCAGCCGCTATGATGAGCTGGTGATGCGGCTGAGAACTGGAGACGCGGCTCGCTATGCCACCACCGCCGCCGCCGCCGTCCAAGGCGAGCACTACTGCCGCCAATGCTCCCCAGATGCCTCAGGTTGCACCCATCGCTGCCCCGCGGACCACCAAGGTTCGTGAGACGTGGTCAGCGGTGGTGAATTGCGACGACCCTGCGCTATCGGGGAAAGCCATAGCTGAAAAGGTGCGAACGATGGTTGCACCCTCCCTCGGAGTCAGAGTACATGAGGTACGTGAGCTCCGTCGAGGTGGTGGTGCGATCATTCGTACTCCTTCAGTTGAAGAGCTGCAGAAGGTGATGGCATCGAAAAGATTCGCTGAAGTTGGGCTGAATGTGGCACGGAACCCGGCCGAGAAGCCGAAGGTCGTAGTCTATGACGTTGACACAGCCATCGGCCCAGAAGAGTTCATGCAGGAGCTTCACGAAAACAACTTCGATAGCGAAATGACTCTG
>NW_001845894.1:0-1829 GCF_000001215.4 Drosophila melanogaster
ATAACTTGGCTAAAAATGGTCACATAGATGTAAGAATAACTGTTTTGAGCAGCTAATTACCAGTGCTAACGATCTCTATTACTTTTTGAAGGATTTAGGGAAATTAATTTTTGAATCAATTTTCGCATTTTTTGTAAGGAGGGTGGTCATCAAAATTTGCAAAATAATGCCAAAAAATTTAATTGCCATTTTTGAACACAGTTTGATTGGAAATTTTATTACGAGCTCAGTGAAGTATGACATTCCATATTCTGACAATTATTTATTATGTTGTGGCAAAATAAATGATTATTTGATGACCGAAATTTGGAAAAACAGATTCTGCCAAAGTAATGATATTTACAAACGAAATTTTCGTTATAACTTGGATAAAAATTGTCACATAGATGTAAGAATAACTGTTTTGAGCAGCTAATTACCAGTGCTAACGATCCCTATTACTTTTTGAAGGATTTAGGAAATTAATTTTTGGATCAATTTTCGCATTTTTTGTAAGGAGGGGGGTCATCAAAATTTGCAAAATATGGCCAAAAAATTTAATTTCCATTTTTGAACACAGTTTGATTGGAAATTTTATTACGAGCTCAGTGAAGTATGACATTCCATATTCTGACAATTATTTATTATGTTGTGGCAAAATAAATGATTATTTGATGACCGAAATTTGGAAAAACAGATTCTGCCAAAATAATGATATTTACAAACGAAATTTTCGTTATAACTTAGCTAAAAATTGTCAAATAGATGTAAGAATAACTGTTTTGAGCAGCTAATTACCAGTGCTAACGATCCCTATTACTTTTTGAAGGATTTAGAAAACTAATTTTTGGATCAATTTTCGCATTTTCTGTAAGGAGGAGGGTCATCAAAATTTGTAATATATGCCCAAAAAATTTAATTTCCATTTTTGAACACAGTTTGATTGGAAATTTTATTACGAGCTCAGTGAGGTATGACATTCCATATTCAGACTATTACTTTTTGAAGGATTTAGGAAATTAACTTTTGGATCAATTTTCGCATTTTTTGTGAGGAGGGGGTCATCAAAATTTGCAAAATATGGCCAAAAAATGTAATTTCCATTTTTGAACACAGTTTGATTGGAAATTTTATTACGAGCTCAGTGAGGTATGACATTCCATATTCTGACAATTATTTTTTATGTTGTGGCAAAATAAATGATTATTTGATGACCGAAATTTGGAAAAACAGACTCTGCAAAAATGTTGATATTTACAAACGAAATTTTCGTTATAACTTAGCTAAAAATGGTCACATAGATGTAAGAATAACTGTTTTAAGCAGCTAATTACCAGTGCTAACGATCCTTATAACTTGGCTAAAAATGGTCACATAGATGTAAGAATAACTGTTTTGAGCAGCTAATTACCAGTGCTAACGATCCCTATTACTTTTTGAAGGATTTAGGGAAATTAATTTTTGAATCAATTTTCGCATTTTTTGTAAGGAGGGGGTCATCAAAATTTGCAATATATGGCCAAAAAATGTAATTTCCATTTTTGAACACAGGTTGATTGTAAATTTTATTACGAGCTCAGTGAGGTATGACATTCCATATTCAGACAATTATTTTTTATGTTGTGGCAAAATAAATTATTATTTGATGACCGAAGTTTGGAAAAACAGATTCTGCAAAAATGTTGATATTTACAAACGAAATTTTCGTTATAACTTGGCTAAAAATGGTCACATTAGATGTAAGAATAACTGTTTTGAGCAGCTAATTACCATTGCTAACGATCCCTATTACTTTTTGAAGGATTTAGGGAAATTAATTTTTGGATCAACTTTCGCATTTTTTGTAAGGA
>NW_001846760.1:0-1131 GCF_000001215.4 Drosophila melanogaster
TTAGCACTGGTAATTAGCTCCTCAAAACAGTTATTCTTACATCTATGTGACAATATTTAGCCAAGTTATTACGAAAATTTCGTTTGTAAATATCAACATTTTGGCAGAATCTGTTTTTCCAAATTTCGGTCATCAAAAAATCATTTATTTTGCCACAACATAAAAAATAATTGTCTGAATATGGAATGTCATACCTCACTGAGCTCGTAATAAAATTTCCAATCAAACTGTGTTCAAAAATGGAAATTAAATTTTTTGGCCATATTTTGCAAATTTTGATGACCCCCCTCCTTACAAAAAATGCGAAAATTGATTCAAAAATTAATTTTCCTAAGTCCTTCAAAAAGTAATAGGGATCGTTAGCACTGGTAATTAGCTGCTCAAAACAGTTATTCTTACATCTATGTGACCATTTTTAGCCAAGTTATAACGAAAATTTCGTTTGTAAATATCAACATTTTTGCAAAGTCTGTTTTTCCAAATTTCGGTCATCAAATAATCATTTATTTTGCCACAACATACGAAATAATTGTCTGAATATGGAATGTCATACCTCACTGAGCTCGTAATAAAATTTCCAATCAAACTGTGTTCAAAAATGGAAATTAAATTTTTTGGCCATATTTTGCAAATTTTGATGACACCTCTCCTTACAAAAAATGCGAAAATTGATTCAAAAATTAATTTTCCAAAGTCCTTCAAAAAGTAATAGGGATCGTTAGCACTGGTAATTAGCTGCTCAAAACAGTTATTCTTACATCTATGTGACAATTTTTAGCCAAGTTATAACGAAAATTTGGTTTGTAAATATCAACATTTTGGCAGAGTCTGTTTTTCCAAATTTCGGTCATCAAATAATCATTTATTTTGCCAAAACATAAGAAATAATTGTCTGAATATGGAATGTCATATCTCACTGAGCTCGTAATAAAATTTCCAATCAAACTGTGTTCAAAAATGGAAATTAAATTTTTTGGCCATATTATGCAAATTTTGATGACTCCCTCCTTACAAAAAATGCGGAAATTGATTCAAAAATTAATTTCCCAAAATCCTTCAAAAAGTAATAGGTATCGTTAGCACTGGTAATTAGCTGCTCAAAACAGTTATTCTTACATCTATGTGACCATT
>NW_001845946.1:0-1724 GCF_000001215.4 Drosophila melanogaster
CATTTTTTGTAAGGAGGGGGGTCATCAAAATTTGCAAAATATGGCCAAAAAATTTCATTTCCATTTTTGAACACAGTTTGATTGGAAATTTTATTACGAGCTCAGTGAGGTATGACATTCCATATTCAGACAATTATTTTTTATGTTGTGGCAAAATAAATGATTATTTGATGACCAAAATTTGGAAAAACAGACTCTGCCAAAATGTTGATATTTACAAACCAAATTTTCGTTATAACTTGGCTAAAAATGGTCACATAGATGTAGGAATAACTGTTTTGAGCAGCTGCTAATTACCAGTGCTAGCGATCCCTATTACTTTTTGAAGGATTTAGGGAAATTAATTTTTGGATCAATTTTCTCATTTTTTGTAAGGAGGGGGGTCATCAAAATTTGCAAAATATGGCCAAAAAATTTAATTTCCATTTTTGAACACAGTTTGATTGGAAATTTTATTACGAGCTCAGTGAGGTATGACATTCCATATTCAGACAATTATTTTTTATGTTGTGGCAAAATAAATGATTATTTGATGACCGAAATTTGGAAAAACAGACTCTGCAAAAATGTTGATATTTACAAACGAAATTTTCGTTATAACTTGGCTAAAAATTTTCACATAGATGTAAGAATAACTGTTTTGAGCAGCTAATTACCAGTGCTAACGATCTCTATTACTTTTTGAAGGATTTTGGGAAATTAATTTTTGGATCAATTTTCGCATTTTTTGTAAGGAGGGGGGTCATCCAAATTTGCAAAATATGGCCAAAAAATTTAATTTCCATTTTTGAACACAGTTTGATTGGAAGGGTTATTACGAGCTCAGTGAGGGTGACATTCCATATTCAGACAATTATTTTTTAGGTTGTGGCAAAATAAATGATTATTTGATGACCGAAATTTGGAAAAACAGACTCTGCCAAAATGTTGATATTTACAAACCAAATTTTCGTTATAACTTGGCTAAAAATGGGCACATAAATGTAGGAATAACTGGTTTGAGCAGCTGCTAATTACCAGTGCTAGCGATCCCTATTACTTTTTGAAGGATTTAGGGAAATTAATTTTTGGATCAATTTTCGCATTTTTTGTAAGGAGGGGGGTCATCAAAATTTGCAAAATATGGCCAAAAAATTTCATTTCCATTTTTGAACACAGTTTGATTGGAAATTTTATTACGAGCTCAGTGAGGTATGACATTCCATATTCAGACAATTATTTTTTATGTTGTGGCAAAATAAATGATTATTTGATGACCGAAATTTGGAAAAACAGACTCTGCAAAAATGTGGATATTTACAAACGAAATTTTCGTTATAACTTGGCTAAAAATTGTCACAGACTCTGCCAAAATGTTGATATTTACAAACCAAATTTTCGTTATAACTTGGCTAAAAATGGTCACATAGATGTAAGAATAACTGTTTTGAGCAGCTAATTACCAGTGCTAACGATCTCTATTACTTTTTGAAGGATTTTGGGAAATTAATTTTTGGATCAATTTTCGCATTTTTTGTAAGGAGGGGGGTCATCCAAATTTGCAAAATATGGCCAAAAAATTTAATTTCCATTTTTGAACACAGTTTGATTGGAAATTTTATTACGAGCTCAGTGAGGTATGACATTCCATATTCAGACAATTATTTTTTAGGTTGTGGCAAAATAAATGATTATTTGATGACCGAAATTTGGAAAAACAGACTCTGCAAAAATGTGGATATTTA
>NW_001845594.1:0-2389 GCF_000001215.4 Drosophila melanogaster
TTGCCCAACATAAAAAATAATTGTCTGAATATGGAATGTCATACCTCACTGAGCTCGTAATAAAATTTCCAAACTGTGTTCAAAAATGGAAATGAAATTTTTTGGCCATATTTTGCAAATTTTGATGACCCCCCTCCTTACAAAAAATGCGAAAATTGATCCAAAAATTAATTTCCCTAAATCCTTCAAAAAGTAATAGGGATCGCTAGCACTGGTAATTAGCAGCTGCTCAAAACAGTTATTCTTACATCTATGTGACCATTTTTAGCCAAGTTATAACGAAAATTTGGTTTGTAAATATCAACATTTTGGCAGAGTCTGTTTTTCCAAATTTCGGTCATCAAATAATCATTTATTTTGCCACAACATAAAAAATAATTGTCTGAATATGGAATGTCATACCTCACTGAGCTCGTAATAAAATTTCCAATCAAACTGTGTTCAAAAATGGAAATTAAATTTTTTGGCCATATTTTGCAAATTTTGATGACCCCCCTCCTTACAAAAAATGCGAAAATTGATCCAAAAATTAATTTCCCTAAATCCTTCAAAAAGTAATAGAGATCGTTAGCACTGGTAATTAGCTGCTCAAAACATCTTACATCTATGTGACCATTTTTAGCAAAGTTATAACGAAAATTTCGTTTGTAAATATCAACATTTTTGCAGAGTCTGTGACAATTTTTAGCCAAGTTATAACGAAAATTTCATTTGTAAATATCCACATTTTTGCAGAGTCTGTTTTTCCAAATTTCGGTCATCAAATAATCATTTATTTTGCCACAACCTAAAAAATAATTGTCTGAATATGGAATGTCATACCTCACTGAGCTCGTAATAAAATTTCCAATCAAACTGTGTTCAAAAATGGAAATTAAATTTTTTGGCCATATTTTGCAAATTTGGATGACCCCCCTCCTTACAAAAAATGCGAAAATTGATCCAAAAATTAATTTCCCTAAATCCTTCAAAAAGTAATAGGGATCGCTAGCACTGGTAATTAGCAGCTGCTCAAAACAGTTATTCCTACATCTATGTGACCATTTTTAGCCAAGTTATAACGAAAATTTGGTTTGTAAATATCAACATTTTGGCAGAGTCTGTTTTTCCAAATTTCGGTCATCAAATAATCATTTATTTTGCCACAACATAAAAAATAATTGTCTGAATGTGGAATGTCATACCTCACTAAGCTCGTAATAAAATTTCCAATCAAACTGTGTTCAAAAATGGAAATTAAATTTCTTGGCCATATTTTGCAAATTTTGGTGACCCCCCTCCTTACAAAAAATGCAAAAATTGATCCAAAAATTAATATCCCTAAATCCTTCAAAAAGTAATAGGGATCATCAAATAATCATTTATTTTGCCACAACATAAAAAATAATTGTCTGAATATGGAATGTCATACCTCACTGAGCTCGTAATAAAATTTCCAATCAAACTGTGTTCAAAAATGGAAATGAAATTTTTTGGCCATATTTTGCAAATTTTGATGACCCCCCTCCTTACAAAAAATGCGAAAATTGATCCAAAAATTAATTTCCCTAAATCCTTCAAAAAGTAATAGGGATCGCTAGCACTGGTAATTAGCAGCTGCTCAAAACAGTTATTCCTACATCTATGTGACCATTTTTAGCCAAGTTATAACGAAAATTTGGTTTGTAAATATCAACATTTTGGCAGAGTCTGTTTTTCCAAATTTCGGTCATCAAATAATCATTTATTTTGCCACAACCTAAAAAATAATTGTCTGAATATGGAATGTCATACCTCACTGAGCTCGTAATAAAATTTCCAATCAAACTGTGTTCAAAAATGGAAATTAAATTTTTTGGCCATATTTTGCAAATTTGGATGACCCCCCTCCTTACAAAAAATGCGAAAATTGATCCAAAAATTAATTTCCCAAAATCCTTCAAAAAGTAATAGAGATCGTTAGCACTGGTAATTAGCTGCTCAAAACAGTTATTCTTACATCTATGTGAAAATTTTTAGCCAAGTTATAACGAAAATTTCGTTTGTAAATATCAACATTTTTGCAGAGTCTGTTTTTCCAAATTTTGGTCATCAAATAATCATTTATTTTGCCCCAACATAAAAAATAATTGTCTGAATATGGAATGTCATACCTCACTGAGCTCGTAATAAAATTTCCAAACTGTGTTCAAAAATGGAAATGAAATTTTTTGGCCATATTTTGCAAATTTTGATGACCCCCCTCCTTACAAAAAATGCGAAAATTGATTCAAAAATTAATTTCCCTAAATCCTTCAAAAAGTAATAGGGATCGCTAGCACTGGTAATTAGCAGCTGCTCAAAACAGTTATTCTTACATCTATGTGACCATTTTTAGCCAAGTTATAACGAAAATTTCGTTTGTAAATAT
>NW_001846924.1:0-1088 GCF_000001215.4 Drosophila melanogaster
CATTTTTTGTAAGGAGGGGGGCCATCAAAATTTGCCAAATATGGCCAAAAAATTTAATTTCCATTTTTGAACACAGTTTGATTGGATATTTTATTACGAGCTCAGTGAGGTATGACATTCCATATTCAGACAATTATTTTTTATGTTGTGGCAAAATAAATGATTTTTTGATGACCGAAATTTGGAAAAAGAGACTCTGCAAAAATGTTGATATTTACAAACGAAATTTTCGTTATAACTTGGCTAAAAATGGTCACATAGATTTAAGAATAACTGTTTTGAGCAGCTAATTACCAGTGCTAACGATCCCTATTACTTTTTGAAGGATTTAGGGAAATTAATTTTTGGATCAATTTCCGCAATTTTTGTAAGGAGGGGGGTTATCAAAATTTGCAAAATATGGCCAACATACTCTGAAAAAATTTTGATATTTACAAACGAAATTTTCGTTATAACTTGGCTAAAAATTGTCACATAGATGTAAGAATAACTGTTTTAAGCAGCTAATTACCAGTGCTAACGATCCCTATTACTTTTTGAAGGATTTAGGGAAATTAATTTTTGGATCAATTTTCGCACTTTTTGTACGGAGGGGGGTCATCAAAATTTGCAAAATATGGCCAAAAAATTTAATTTCCATTTTTGAACACAGTTTGATTGGAAATTTTATTACGAGCTCAGTGAGGTATGACATTCCATATTCAGACAATTATTTTTTATGTTGTGGCAAAATAAATGATTTTTTGATGACCGAAATTTGAAAAAACAGACTCTGCAAAAATGTTGATATTTACAAACGAAATTTTCGTTATAACTTAGCTAAAAATGGTCACATAGATGTACGAATATCTGTTTTGAGCAGCTAATTACCAGTGCTAACGATCCCTATTACTTTTTGAAGGATTTAGGAAATTACTTTTTTGATCAATTTTCGCATTTTTTGTAAGGAGGGGGGTCATCAAAATTTGCAAAATATGGCCAAATAATTTAATTTCCATTTTTGAACACAGTTTGATTGGAAATTTTATTACGAGCTCAGTGAGGGATGACATTCCATATTCAGACAATTATTTTTTATGTTGGGGCAA
>NW_001846566.1:0-1184 GCF_000001215.4 Drosophila melanogaster
AAAATTAATTTCGCTAAATCCTTTAAAAAGTAATAGAGATCGTTAGCACTGGTAATTAACTGCTCAAAACAGTTATTCTTACATCTATGTGACCATTTTTAGCCAAGTTATAACGAAAATTTCGTTTGTAAATATCAACATTTTTGCAGTCTGTTTTTCCAAATTTCGGTCATCAAATAATCATTTATTTTGCCACAACATAAAAAATAATTGTCTGAATATGGAATGTCACACCTCACTGAGCTCGTAATAAAATTTCCAATCAAACTGTGTTCAAAAATGGAAATTAAATTTTTTGGCCATATTTTGCAAATTTTGATGACCCCCATCCTTACAAAAAATGCGAAAATTGATCCAAAAATTAGTTTCCTAAATCCTTCAAAAAGTAATAGGGATCGTTAGCACTGGTAATTAGCTGCTCAAAACAGATATTCGTACATCTATGTGGCCATTTTTAGCCAAGTTATAACGAAAATTTCGTTTGTAAATATCAACATTTTTGCAGAGTCTGTCTTTCCAAATTTCGGTCATCAAAAAATCATTTATTTTGCCACAACATAAAAAATAATTGTCTGAATATGGAATGTCATACCTCACTGAGCTCGTAATAAAATTTCCAATCAAACTGTGTTCAAAAATGGAAATTAAATTTTTTGTCCATATTTTGCAAATTTTGATGACCCCCATCCTTACAAAAAATGCGAAAATTGATCCAAAAATTAATTTCCCTAAATCCTTCAAAAAGTAATAGGGATCGTTAGCACTGGTAATTAGCTGCTCAAAACAGTTATTCTTACATCTATGTGACCATTTTTAGCCAAGTTATAACGAAAATTTGGTTTGTAAATATCAACATTTTTGCAAAGTCTGTTTTTCCAAAATTCGGTCATCAAATAATCATTTATTTTGCCACAACATAAAAAATAATTGTCTGAATATGGAATGTCATACCTCACTGAGCTCGTAATAAAATTTCCAATCAAACTGTGTTCAAAAATGGAAATTAAATTTTTTGGCCATATTTTGCAAATTTTGATGACCCCCCTCCTTACAACAAATGCGAAAATTGATCCAAAAATTAATTTCCCTAAATCCTTCAAAATGTAATAGGGATCGTTAGCACTGGTAATTAGCTGCTCAAAACAGATATTCGTACATCTATGTGACCATTTTTAGCCAAGTTA
>NW_001845886.1:0-1843 GCF_000001215.4 Drosophila melanogaster
TTTTGAGCAGCTAATTACCAGTGCTAACGATCCCTATTACTTATTGAAGGATTTAGGAAAATTAATTTTTGGATAAATTTTCGCATTTATTGGAAGGAGGGTGGTCATCAAAATTTGCAAAATATGGCCAAAAATTTAATTTCCATTTTTGAACACAGTTTGATTGGAAATTTTATTACGAGCTCAGTGAGATATGACATTCCATATTCAGACAATTATTTTTAATGTTTTGGCAACATAAATGATTATTTGATGACCGAATTTTGGAAAAACAGACTCTGCCAAAATGTTGATATTTACAAACCAAATTTTCGTTATAACTTGGCTAAAAATGGTCACATAGATCTAAGAATAACTGTTTTGAGCAGCTAATTACCAGTGCTAACGCTCCCTATTACTTTTTGAAGGATTTAGGGAAATTAATTTTCGGATCAATTTTCGCATTTTTTGTAAGGAGGGGGGTCATAAAAATTTGCAAAATATGGCCAAAAAATTTATTTTCCATTTTTTAAATACAGTTTGATTGGAAATTTTATAATGAGCTCAGTGAAGTATGACATTCTATATTCTGACAATTATTTTTAATGTTGCGGCAAAATAAATGATTATTTGAAGACCGAAATGGGGAAAAACAGATTCTTCCAAAGTAATGATATTTACAGACGAAATTTTCGTTATAACTTGGCTAAAAATTGTCACATAGATGTAAGAATAACTGTTTTGAGCAGCTAATTACCAGTGCTAATGATCGCTATTTCTTTTTGAAGGATTTAGGGAAATTAATTTTTCGATCAATTTTCGCATTTTTTGTAAGGAGGGGAGTCATTGAAATTTACAAAATATGGCCAAAAAATTTAATTTCCATTTTTTGAACACAGTTTGATTGGAAATTCTACAACAAGCTCAGTGAGGTATGACATTCCATATTCAGACAATTATTTTTAATGTTGTGGCAAAATAAATGATATTTGAAGACCGACATGTGGAAAAACAGGTTCTGCCAAAGTAATGATATTTACAAACGAAATTTTCGTTATAACTTGGCTAAAAATGGTCACATAGATGTAAGAATAACTGTTTTGAGCAGCTAATTACCAGTGCTAACGATCCCTATTACTTTTTGAAGGATTTAGGGAAATTAATTTTTGGATCAATTTTCGCATTTTTTGTAAGGAGGGGGGTCATCAAAATTTGCAAAATATGGCCAAAAAATTTAATTTCCATTTTTGAACACAGTTTGATTGGAAATTTTATTTCGAGCTTAGTGAGGTATGACATTCCATATTCAGACAATTATTTTTAATGTTGTGGCAAAATAAATCATATTTGAAGACCGAAATTTGGAAAAACAGATTCTGCCAAAATGTTGATATTTACAAACGAAATTTTCGTTATAACTTGGCTAAAAATTGTCACATAGATGTAAGAATAACTGTTTTGAGCAGCTAATTACCAGTGCTAACGATCGCTATTTCTTTTTGAAGGATTTAGGGAAATTAATTTTTCGATCAATTTTCGCATTTTTTGTAAGGAGGGGAGTCATCGAAATTTACAAAATATGGCCAAAAAATTTAATTTCCATTTTTGAACACAGTTTGATTGGAAATTTTATTACGAGCTTAGTGAGGTATGACATTCCATATTCAGACAATTATTTTTAATGTTGTGGCAAAATAAATCATATTTGAAGACCGAAATTTGGAAAAACAGATTCTGCCAAAATGTTGATATTTACAAACGAAATTTTCGTTATAACTTGGCTAAAAATGGTCCATAGATGTAAGAATAACTGGTTTGAGCAGCTAATTACCAGTGCTAACGATCGCTATTTCTTTTTGAAGGA
>NW_001845467.1:0-2698 GCF_000001215.4 Drosophila melanogaster
CAAGTTTGCGCTGTGAAACGCCATTGGCGTTCCACGTAGCTATGCGTAAGGTAGCCATTATTTATTTGATTGTTGGGCTACAAGCATTTGTATAAAAAGGTTTTGATTACGCATCATGTCTTGAATGGTGGTCTTCATAAATGTCATAAATTCCATCATGCTCTGTTGTAAGGCTTGCATCATAGCTTCAGTTTTTGTTTCCTGCTGCGCAGCTGGGTTATAGTTTTGTTGTGTGTCTAATTTTGTGTGCACTTCATGTGGAGTTCGGGAATTTTGGGTTGGAGGCATCATACCTGATTTTAAAACGTTAGCAAATGTTGTCTTGTTAGTGTTGGATGTAGGCCAGGGAGCGAAACTTGCTGCTTTCGAGAAAATTACTTCAGGATTTGTCTCTGATGGTATCAGCGTAGCTGTTCCTTGGTGTGCCCGCGCCGTGTTCATTCTTTTGTGAAGACGGATTTTCAGCTCTTTGTAGATTGGACAGTTTTTGTCCAATTGTCAGTTTGCTGTGTGATTGCCCCCACAGTTATTGCATTTTTTCTCGCATGCATTTTCTTTGTTAGTTTGACACTGTTTGGAGACGTGGAGATCTCCACAGACTACGCACACCGGGCGAAGTGTACAATATGACCTCGTGTGGCCATACTCTTGGCAGTTTGTACATTCTACAGGAGCGTTACGTTTGTGCGGCTCTTCTACCGTGATCCTACGGTGCAGAAGGAGCTGGAGTTTGTAAATTGGGTGAACCTCGTTTTTTCTATGAGGCTTGTTTTCTGGTTCAAGCTCAATCTTGAAGAGTGGTTGGGGCTGCCTGTTTCTGTTTTTGATATTGAACACGCTTTTGGCGTAAAATCCCTTTTCCTTTAGCGCCTCAGTTATCTCTTCGGGCGTAACATCAGACTCAATGCCCTTCAGGACTACTTGCAGGCCCTTGCTGCTTTTAAGCTGGTAGGTGTAGAAGCCTATTTTTTGTGCGGTAAAATAGTTTGTGACTTTTCGTCTGAAGTTTGATTTCATTGATAGTACCGCTTACGAGAGGAATTATATGAAAGCTATCTTTTCCAATAAGGCCAATCAAAGTATTTACAAGACCGCTTGTGCTCTTCTCGCGGATGTATATTGGCGGAGGCTTTGTTTTCTTCGGTTCGATATCAACGGATCCCAGCGGCACGTCCTCAGCGGTATCTACCAGCAAGGCAAATCTGTTGGTATTTGCAGGGGCTACATTTTTGATCAAGGTAGAGTTGTCGCGCGTATTTTTCGGCTTGTTTCGCAAATCTGAATTTTCCTGAGCTTTCGCTTTATTATAATGTAGCGGTCCATTCCAGTCTGCCAGGTCGACCCAGCTTTTTTGTTTACGTTTTCGTTTTGTTTTGCTGGTAGTGCAGCAGTACCGTTTATTACTTGCGGTTTTGCTTTCGCTGACCTAGCTGTTGTTGTTGGAGGTAGCGGGGCTTCTGTCGGAGCTAATAGAGCGGGAGAGCAGGAGCGCGCTCTTTCTTGATTTGTTGGTAAAAGAAGGTTTCTTGGGCTATGGGTTATTGACCGCTCGATGTCTGCGTTTGGGATTGTCGGTGAGACGTAGGAGAAGTACGCGTTGTTGCGTTGAAGTGAGAGCCGGCGTTCGTCATGCTCGCGCTGACGCTGTGCGCGAGTATCGTTCTGACTCATAGTTTTATTATTTAAGATAACAAATCACTATATATTTAAGCGAACTTGCATCGCATAGAGCGTCTCTTTCGCTTTCGGATTTTTTATTTAGTTTACTTTATTTGGCGTTCACTTCACTCAAAACAACCGATTTTGTGCGGAGCTCGATAAAAACGTCTTCACACGTCGGCGATCGAAATGCTTCAGTGGTCGGCAACTGACGGTGCCACTGTAAACGTGACGCTAGAGGTAGACGACCGGGCGATGGCGAAACTTGATGTAGGACGTGTTTACATTAAGTGGTTTTCGTTCCGATGCCGATCACAGGTCCGCACCTATGCCTGCCACAGATGCGTGGGTTTCGACCACAAGGTCAGTGAATGCAGGCAAAAGGACAGTGTTTGCCGCCAGTGCGGGCAACAAGGCCACACCGCGGCAAAGTGCCAAAACCCGGTGGACTGCCGGAACTGCCGTCACAGAGGGCAACCATCCTAGTGGATCATCAAGAAGCCATCTGCATGCCAGTGGAAACCCTCACTACAGATTATGGCGTATGTCTGGTCGTTAAAGGGAGTTTTGGCTCAATCTTCCTTTGCGCCGCATACTGCCAGTTCGATGCACCTCTGGAACCGTACCTCCGGTACATGGATGCGGTCCTGCTGCAGGCCAGCAGAACCCCCGCAATCCTGGGCCTCGACGCGAATGCCGTGTCCCCCATGTGGCTTAGCAAACTCTCTCGTCATGCCGAGGGGCAAGCTAACTACAGACGGGGTGAGCTGCTGTCAGAGTGGATGCTGGAGGCAAGAGTCGCCGCCCTAAACCAGTCAACAGAGGTGTACACGTTCGATAATCACAGAGCTACTAGTGATATCGACGTGACAATCGTCAATGAGGCGGCATCTATGTGGGCCACATATGAGTGGAGAGTGGACGAGTGGGAATTGAATGACCACAACATCATTACTGTTGTGGCCGAACCGACAACCGCGCGCGCAGTTGAGAGCATAGCTCCTGTGCCGTCCTGGAACTTCTGCAATGCACGTTGGCG
>NW_001846551.1:0-1189 GCF_000001215.4 Drosophila melanogaster
CAGTGCAGCAGTACCGTTTATTGCTAGCTGACTTAGTCAGACCGTGAGCGGGTGCAGCCGATGACGAGGCAGAGCGGGCTGCCAGTCCCTCTCCAGCTGTTGTTGTTGGAGGTAGCGGGGCTTCTGTCGGAGCCAATAGAGCGGGAGAGCAGGAGCGCGCTCTTTCTTGATTTGTTGGTAGAAGAAGGTTTCCTGGGCTATGGGTTATTGACCGATCGATGTCTGCGTTTGGTATTGTCGGTGAGACATAGGAGAAGTACGCGTTGTTGCGCTGAATTGAGAGCCGGCGTTCGTCATGCTCGCGCTGACGCTGAGCGCGAGTGTCGTTCTGACTCATAGTTTTATTATTTAAGATAACAAATCACTATGTATTTAAGCGATCTTGCATTGCATAGATCGTCTCTTTCGCTTTCGGATTTTTTATTTAGTTTATTTTATTTGGCGTTCACTTCATTCAAAACAACCGATTTTGTGCGGAGCACGATAAAAACGTCTTCACACGTCGGCGATCGAAATGCTTCAGTGGTCGGCAACTGACGGTGCCACTGTAAACGTGACGCTAGAGGTAGACGACCGGGCGATGGCGAAACTTGATGTAGGACGCGTTTACATTAAGTGGTTTTCATTCCGATGCCGATCACAGGTCCGCACCTATGCCTGCCACAGATGCGTGGGTTTCAACCACAAGTTCAGTGAATGCAGGCAAAAGGACAGTGTTTGCCGCCAGTGCGGGCAACAAGGCCACCCCTTGTGGCACCCTCCCTCGGAGTCAGAGTACATGAGGTACGTGAGCTCCGTCGAGGGGGTGGTGCGATCATTCGTACTCCTTCACTTGGAGAGCTGCAGAAGGTGATGGCATCGAAAAGATTCGCTGAAGTTGGGCTGAATATGGCACGGAATGCGGCCGAGAAGCCGAAGGTCGTAGTCTATGACGTTGACACAGCCATCGGCCCAGAAGAGTTCATGCAGGAGCTTCACGAAAACAACTTCGATAGCGAAATGACTCTGGCCCAGTTTAAAAAGTCGGTGCACCTGGTGACCAAGGCGTGGTCGGCAACTGACGGTGCCACTGTAAACGTGACGCTAGAGGTAGACGACCGGCGGTCAGTGAATGCAGGAAAAAGGACAGTGTTTGCCGCCAGTGCGGGCAACAAGGCCACACAGCGGCAAAGTGCCAAAGCCCGGTGGA
>NW_001846767.1:0-1129 GCF_000001215.4 Drosophila melanogaster
AGACAAAACATTGCTAATAATTAATAAGAAAAATCAATTTCAAAAAAAAATTTTTCCTTTCTAAACACAATATTAATATTGAGAACTCAATGACTACATATATTACGTCATTTCTTTAAAAAGGGAGGTGTAGCATATTGGACTAATCTACCCTAAGAATACAATAAATGATTGGGTATAACATAGCGTCAATACATTGTGACACTTTGTCATAATAAATATAAATATACAAATATACAAAAAGACCACCAAAAACTACGTAAGCACTCCAGCGCCCCAGTAATACGATGTAACGCTACATACATAAGCCGATCGCGGAGCGTGGGAATGCTGAGCATGCACTTTGCAGCTCAAGTGGTCAATGCCTTCTGCATACATATGTATATGTATAAATGTAAGTAAGAATACATAGATATAAGCAATGTATGTGCGGGTTAGCTGAACCCAACTTCAGCACACTTTGATTATTCGAATAAGCCGTTTCAAGCAGAGCAGAAGCTCTGAGCTCCAGAGCCAAGTCTATTTCATTAACTACCAAAATACCGTACTACTTGTTGAACCTATCACACCTGAGGTTCATGCAGGAGCTTCACGAAAACAACTTCGATAGCGAAATGACTCTGGCCCAGTTTAAAAAGTCGGTGCACCTGGTGACCAAGGCTTGGTCGGCAACTGACGGTGCCACTGTAAACGTGACGCTAGAGGTAGACGACCGGGCGATGGCGAAACTTGATGTAGGACGTGTTTACATTAAGTGGTTTTCGTTCCGATGCCGATCACAGGTCCGCACCTATGCCTGCCACAGATGCGTGGGTTTCGACCACAAGGTCAGTGAATGCAGGTAAAAGGACAGTGCTTGCCGCCAGTGCGGGCAACAAGGCCACACCGCGGCAAAGTGCCAAAACCCGGTGGACTGCCGGAATTGCCGTCACAGAGGGCAACCTTCGGGGCATTATATGCTCTCGAATGCTTGCCCGATATACGGAGCGTTGCTAGCGAGGGTGCAAGCTAGACATTAATGTTTAGCTTCATCCAAGCAAACTGTGGCCGAGGCAGAGCTGCGACCATCGAGCTCGGAGTCCGACTCAAGAGATCGGAGTTAATGTTTGCTCTGGTGCAGGAGCCGTAT
>NW_001845972.1:0-1679 GCF_000001215.4 Drosophila melanogaster
GACGCGAACACGAAGCTGAGGTCGTGCTCAAGATCGAGCCCAGGGTGCGGATCCGTACACCTGTCCGGGCATTGAGCGACACCGTAGTGTCCAAGTACAGGGACATCATGCTGGCGGATGACGGGTTCCATCGGCCTGCTACCGTATCCATGGTCTTAGGAGCAGACATTTATCCTAAGGTTATCCAATCCGGATTCCTGACCTTCGACGAGGGAATGCCGGTCGCTCAAAAGACCGTGTTTGGGTGGATCGTGTCCGATGCCTGCAGCTTGCCGTAGGATGGCTATGTTGCAACCCCAGTGATTGCAAGGGGGGCGGAATGTTCGAGTTACGGGGTTTGGACTGTCACCCGCTCTCCGCTCCCTCTTACGTTCTCCACTCCCTCTTACGCTCTCCCGCTCTTCACCACAGAGTCTCCGAGGAGTCTCCGCTGCGCTTGGGAGAACCCAACGCATTAGAATAAGCTTTAGTGTGTAAAACTACCTCGAACAATAAAGCATACGCCGGTCGCGCCCGCGCTAATTCTACAAGTCTTCGAGTGTTTTTTCGAGTGCTCTTTTTTTTCAGCAAACTAGGAATTTTCCAGGACCAGCACCCTTCATCACCCCAACACTTACAAAAAATGCGAAAATTGATCCAAAAATTAATTTCCCAAAATCGTTCAAAAAGTAATAGGGATCGTTAGCACTGGTAATTAGCTGCTCAAAACAGATACCATTTTTAGCCAAGTTATAACGAAAATTTGGTTTGTAAATATCAACATTTTGGCAGAATCTGTTTTTCCAAATTTCGGTCATCAAATAATCATTTATTTTGCCACAACATAAAAAATAATTGTCTGAATATGGAATGTCATATCTCACTGAGCTCGTAATAAAATTTCCAATCAAACTGTGTTCAAAAATGGAAATTAAATTTTTTGGCCATATCTGTCAAATTTTGATGACCCCCCTCCTTACAAAAAATGCGAAAATTGATCCAAAAATTAATTTCCCTAAATCCTTCAAAAAGTAATAGGGATCGTTAGCACTGGTAATTAGCTGCTCAAAACAGTTATTCTTACATCTATGTGACAATTTTTAGCCAAGTTTTAACGAAAATTTGGTTTGTAAATATCAACATTTTTGCAGAGTCTGTTTTTCCAAATTTCGGTCATCAAATAATCATTTATTTTGCCACAACATACGAAATAATTGTCTGAATATGGAATGTCATACCTCACAAAGCTCGTAAGAAAATTTCCAATCAAACTGTGTTCAAAAATGGAAACTAAATTTTTTGGCCATATTTGGCAAATTTTGATGACCCCCCTCCTTACAAAAAATGCGAAAATTGATCCAAAAATTAATTTCCCTAAATCCTTCAAAAAGTAATAGGGATCGTTAGCACTGGTAATTAGCTGCTCAAAACAGATATTCGTACATCTATGTGACCATTTTTAGCCAAGTTATAACGAAAATTTCGTTTGTAAATATCCACATTTTTGCAGAGTCTGTTTTTCCAAATTTCGGTCATCAAATAATCATTTATTTTGCCACAACATAAAAAATAATTGTCTCAATATGTAATGCCATATCTCACTGAGCTCGTAATAAAATTTCCAATCAAACTGTGTTCAAAAATGGAAATTAAATTTTTTGGAAATATTTAGCAAATTTTGATGACCCCCCTCCTTACAA
>NW_001846623.1:0-1164 GCF_000001215.4 Drosophila melanogaster
GTCAGAATATGGAATGTCATACTTCACTGAGCTCGTAATAAAATTTCCAATCAAACTGTGTTCAAAAATGGAAATTAAATTTTTTGGCCATATTTTGAAAATTTTGATGACCCTCATCCTTACAAAAAATGCGAAAATTTATCCAAAAATTAATTTCCCTAAATCCTTCAAAAAGGATATAAAATTTATAATAAAATTTCCAATCAAACAGTGTTCAAAAATGGAAATTAAATTTTTTGGCCATATTTTGAAAATTTTGATGACCCTCCTCCTTACAAAAAATGCGACAATTGATCCAAAAATTAATTTCCCTAAATCCTTCAAAAAGTAATAGGGATCGTTAGCAATGGTAATTAGCTGCTCAAAACAGTTATTCTTACATCTATGTGACCATTTTTAGCCAAGTTATAACGAAAATTTCGTTTGTAAATATCTACATTTTTGCAGAGTCTGTTTTTCCAAATTTCGGTCATCAAATAATCATTTATTTTGCCACAACATAAAAAATAATTGTCTGAATATGGAATGTCATACCTCACTGAGCTCGTAATAAAATTTCCAATCAAACTGTGTTCAAAAATGGAAATTAAATTTTTTGGCCATATTTTGAAAATTTTGATGACCCTCCTCCTTACAAAAAACTCGACAATTGATCCAAAAATTAATTTCCCTAAATCCTTCAAAAAGTAATAGGGATCGTTAGCAATGGTAATTAGCTGCTCAAAACAGTTATTCTTACATCTATGTGACCATTTTTAGCCAAGTTATGACGAAAATTTCGTTTGTAAATATCTACATTTTTGCAGAATCTGTTTTTCCAAATTTCGGTCATCAAATAATTATTCATTTTGCCACAACATTAAAAATAATTGTCAGAATATGGAATGTCATACTTCACTGAGCTCATAATAAAATTTCCAATCAAACAGTGTTCAAAAATTGAAATTAAATTTTTTGGCCATATTTTGCAAATTTTAATGACCCCCCTCCTTACAAAAAATGCGAAAATTGATCCAAAAATTAATTTCCCTAAATCCTTCAAAAAGTAATGGGGATCGTTAGCACTGGTAATTAGCTGCTCAAAACAGTTATTCTTACATCTATGTGACCATTTTTAGCCAAGTTATGACGAAAATTTCGTTTGTAAATATCTACATTTTTGCA
>NW_001846401.1:0-1238 GCF_000001215.4 Drosophila melanogaster
AAAATTTCGTTTGTAAATATCAACATTTTTGCAGAGTCTTTTTTTCCAAATTTCGGTCATCAAAAAATCATTTATTTTGCCACAACATAAATAAAATAGTCTAATGGAATGTCATACCTCACTGAGCTCGTAATAAAATTTCCAATCAAACTGTGTTCAAAAATGGAAATTAAATTTTTTTGGCCATATTTTGCAAATTTTGATGACTCCCTTCTTACAAAAAATGCTAAAATTGATCCAAAAATTAATTTCCTAAATCCTTCAAAAAGTAATAGGAATCGTTAGCACTGGTTATTAGCTACTCAAAACAGTTATTCTTACATCTATGTGTATCATTTCTTTGGCAGAATCCTTTTTTTCCAAATTTCGGGCATCAAATAATCATTTATTTTGCCACAACATAAAAAATAATTGTCAGAATATGGAATGTCATACCTCACTGAGCTCGTAATAAAATTTCCAATCAAACTGTGTTCAAAAATGGAAATTAAATTTTTTGGCCATATTTTGCAAATTTTGATGACCCCCCTCCTTACAAAAAATGCGAAAATTGATCCAAAAATTAATTTCCTAAATCCTTTAAAAAGTAATAGGGATCGTTAGCACTGGTAAATAGCTGCTCAAAACAGATATTCGTACATCTATGTGACCATTTTTAGCCAAGTTATAACGAAAATTTCGTTTGTAAATAAAAAAATTTTTTTTTTTGTTTTAAACTTATTGCGTTATTTATTGGATCTTCTCTTTTTGTGAGACTAACAATAATTATTCAAATCTTATTATATAACTTATATTAATTACAATATGAAGTAATTGTATTAGTTAGAGACGGCCCTAGGATTTCTTTGCTGGGCTGGAGAATCTTTGCGCTTCAGTCGGCTCTGACTGTAGACTCGCGTAAGCGACTTCGCGAGAGGATTTTCGTGTGCGGCGATCTTTGCTGATGCTGATGTTTACTTTTTTTCATCTGAATTTCCTCATTGACAAGATTTATGTGGAGGTCTCTATGGATGCTTTCGTTGCGTAGATACCATGGTGCCCCAGTGATAGTTCGCAGAATCGTGGACTGAGCTCGCTGTATGATTTCAATGGGTGGTTTTTGAAGCGTTTCCCCATAGTAATAAGCCAGTGAAGATTGGCTGCTTTAAGCTTCATATGAGTCCTCTTAGATTCTATATGTCGCCGCCAGGTGAGGCGTCTATCTAGGTGAACGCCGAGATATGTTACTACGTCTGCTT
>NW_001845795.1:0-1980 GCF_000001215.4 Drosophila melanogaster
TTTAGCCAAGGTGTAACGAAAATTTCGTTTGTGAATATCAACATTTTGGCAGAATCTGTTTTTCCACATTTCGGCTTTCAAATAATCATTTATTTTGCCGCAACATTTAAAATAATTGTCAGAATATAGAATGTCATACTTCACTAAGCTCGTAATAAAATTTCCAATCAAACTGTGTTCAAAAGGGGGAAATTAAATTTTTTGGCCATATTTTGCAAATTTTGATGATCCCCGTCCTTACAAAAAATGTGAAAATTGATCGAAGAATTATTTTCCCTAAATCCTTCAAAAAGTAATAGCGATCGTTAGCACTGGTAATTAGCTGCTCAAAACAGTTATTCTTACATCTATGTGACATTTTTTAGCCAAGTTATAACGAAAATTTCGTTTGTAAATATCAACATTTTGGCAGAATCTTTTTCTCCAAATTTCGGTTATCAAATAATGATTTATTTTGCCACAACATAAAAAATAATTGTCTGAATATGGAATGTCTACCTCACTGAGCTTGTAATAAAATTTCCAATCAAACTGTGTTCAAAAATAGAAATTAAATTTTTTGGCCATATTTTGCAAATTTTGATGACCCCCTCCTTACAAAAAATGCGAAAATTGATCCAAAAATTAATTTCCCTAAATTCATCAAAAAGTAATAGGGATCGTTAGCACTGGTAATTAGCCGCTCAAAACAGATATTCTTACATCTATGTGACAATTTTTAGCCAAGCTATAACGAAAATTTCGTTTGTAAATATCAACATTTTTGCAGAGTCTATTCTTCCAAAATTCGGTCATCAAATAATCATTTATTTTGCCACAACATAAAAAATAATTGTCTGAATATGGAATGTCATACCTCACTGAGCTTGTAATAAAATTTCCAATCAAACTGTGTTCAAAAATGGAAATTAAATTTTTTGGCCATATTTTGCAAATTTTGATGACCCCCCTCCTTACAAAAAATGCGAAAATTGATCGAAGAATTATTTTCCCTAAATCCTTCAAAAAGTAGTAGGGATCGTTAGCACTGGTAATTAGCTGCTCAAAACAGTTATTCTTACATCTATGTGACATTTTTTAGCCAAGTTATAACGAAAATTTCGTTTGTAAATATCAACATATTGGCAGAATCTGTTTTTCCAAATTTCGGTTATAAAATAATGATTTATTTTGCCACAACATAAAAAATAATTGTCTGAATATGGAATGTCTACCTCACTGAGCTTGTAATAAAATTTCCAATCAAACTGTGTTCAAAAATGGAAATTAAATTTTTTGGCCATATTTTGCAAATTTTCCATACAAAAAATGTGAAAATTGATCGAAGAATTAATTTCCCTAAATCCTTCAAAAAGTAATAGCGATCGTTAGCACTGGTAATTAGCTGCTCAAAACAGTTATTCTTACATCTATGTGACCATTTTTAGCCAAGGTATAACGAAAATTTCGTTTGTAAATATCAACATTTTGGCAGAATCTGTTTTTCCAAAATTCGGTCATCAAATAATCATTTATTTTGCCACATTAAATATAATTGTCAGAATATAGGATGTCATACTTCACTGAGCTCGTAATTAAATTTCCAATCAAACTGTGTTCAAAAATGGAAATTAAATTTTTTGGCCATATTTCGGAAATTTGGATGACCGCCCTCCTTCCAAAAATGCGAAAATTGATCCAAAAATTAATTTTCCTAAATCCTTCAAAAAGTAATAGGGATCGTTAGCACTGGTAATTAGCTGCTCAAAACAATTATTCTTACATCTATGTGACCATTTTTAGCCAAGGTATAACGAAAATTTCGTTTGTAAATATCAACATTTTGGCAGAATCTGTTTTTCCACATTTCGGCTTTCAAATAATCATTTATTTTGCCGCAACATTTAAAATAATTGTCAGAATATAGAATGTCATACTTCACTAAGCTCGTAATAAAATTTCCAATCAAACTGTGCCAAAAAATGGAAATTAAATTTTTGG
>NW_001846625.1:0-1163 GCF_000001215.4 Drosophila melanogaster
TACGATCACTATAACTTTTTGACGGATTTAGGAAACTAATTTTTGGATCAATTTTCGCATTTTCTGTAAGGAGGGGGGTCATCAAAATTTGCAAAATATGGCCAAAAAATTTAATTTCCATTTTTGAACACAGTTTGATTGGAAATTTTATTACCGAGCTCAGTGAGGTATGACATTCCATATTCAGACAATTATTTTTTATGTTGTGGCAAAATAAATGATTATTTGATGACCGAAATTTGCAAAAACAGATTCTGCCAAAATGTTGATATTTACAAACCAAATTTTCGTTATAACTTGGCTAAAAATGGTCACATAGATGTAACAATAACTGTTTTAAGCAGCTAATTACCAGTGCTAACGATCCCTATTACTTTTTGAAGGATTTAGGAAACTAATTTTTGGATCAATTTTCGCATTTTCTGTAAGGATGGGGGTCATCAAAATTTGCAAAATATGGCCAAAAAATTTAATTTCCATTTTTGAACACAGTTTCATTGGAAATTTTATTACGAGCTCAGTGAAGTATAACATTCCATATTCTGACAATTATTTTTTATGTTGTGGCAAAATAAATGATTATTTGATGACCGAAATTTGGAAAAACAGACTCTGCAAAAATGTAGATATTTACAAACGAAATTTTCGTTATAACTTGGCTAAAAATGGTCCATAGATGTAAGAATAACTGTTTTGAGCAGCTAATTACCAGTGCTAACGATCCCTATTACTTTTTGAAGGATTTTGGGAAATAAATTTTTGAATCAATTTCCGCATTTTTTGTAAGGAGGGGGGTCATCAAAATTTGCAAAATATGCCCAAAAAATTAATTTCCATTTTTGAACCCAGTTTGATTGGAAATTTTATTACGAGCTCAGTGAAGTATGCCATTCCATATTCAGCCAATTATTTTTTATGTTGTGGCAAAATAAATGATTATTTGATGCCCGAAATTTGGAAAAACAGACTCTGCAAAAATGTTGATATTTCCAAACGAAATTTTCGTTATAACTTGGCTAACAATGGTCACATAGATGTAAGAATAACTGTTTTGAGCAGCTAATTACCAGTGCTAACCGAACCCTATTACTTTTTGAAGGATTTTGGGAAATTAATTTTTGAATCAATTTCCCGCATTTTTCGTAAGGAGGGAGTCATCAAAA
>NW_001844958.1:0-1562 GCF_000001215.4 Drosophila melanogaster
CTTCCCTCGCCGGTCGGTGAAAACCCTCATTCCTTCAGGCAGCACATCCATTTTATCCCCGCCAAGATACGGCTCCTGCACCAGAGCAAACATTAACTCCGATCTCCTGAGTCGGACTCCGAGCTCGATGGTCGCAGCTCTGCCTCGGCCACAGTTCGCTTGGATGAAGCTAAACATTAATGTCTAGCTTGCACCCTCGCTAGCAACGCTCCGTATATCGGGCAAGCATTCGAGAGGTTGCCCTCTGTGACGGCAGTTCCGGCAGTCCACCGGGTTTTGGCACTTGCCGCGGTGTGGCCTTGTTGCCCGCACTGGCGGCAAACACTGTCCTTTTGCCTGCATTCACTGACCTTGTGGTCGAAACCCACGCATCTGTGGCAGGCATAGGTGCGGACCTGTGATCGGCATCGGAACGAAAACCACTTAATGTAAACACGTCCTACATCAAGTTTCGCCATCGCCCGGTCGTCTACCTCTAGCGTCACGTTTACAGTGGCACCGTCAGTTGCCGACCACGCCTTGGTCACCAGGTTTTTTTTTTTTTTAAACTTATTGCGTTATTTATTGGATCTTCTCTTTTTGTGAGACTAACAATAATTATTCAAATCTTATTATATAACTTATATTAATTACAATATGAAGTAATTGTATTAGTCAAAGACGGTATCGGGCAAGCATTCGAGAGCATATAATGCCCCGAAGGTTGCCCTCTGTGACGGCAGTTCCGGCAGTCCACTGAGTTTTGCACTTTGCCGCGGTGTGGTGTGAAAGGTGCTATTTTAAAGGTTGCTATTTTGATGTTTAATGAAAGAAGAGCTTAGCTTCTGCTCTGTTCGAGGTTCATTATTTGAATAATCAAAGTGTGCTGAAGTTGGGTTCAGCTAACCCGCACATACATTGCTTATATCTATGTATTCTTACTTACATTTATACATATACATATGTATGCAGAAGGCATTGACCACTTGAGCTGCAAAGTGCATGCTCAGCATTCCCACGCTCCGCGATCGGCTTATGTATAAGCGTTAGATCGTATTACTGGGGCGCTGGAGTGCTTACGTAGTTTTTGGTGGTCTTTTTTGTATATTTGTATATTTATATTTATTATGACAAAGTGTCACAATGTATTGACGCTATGTTATACCCAATCATTTATTTTATTGATAGGGTAGATTAGTCCAATATGCTACACCCCCCATTTTAAAGAAATGACGTAATATATGTAGTCATTGAGTTCTCAATATTAATATTGTGTTTAGAAAGGAAAAATTTTTTTGATATTGATTTTTCTTGTTAATTATTAGCAATGTTTTGTCTCAAAGCATTTTCGTATAATGACAAAAAAAAATTTTTTTTATGTTTTTTATATTATATTCCGTTATGTTTTGTTTCATGTTTAATTTTCTTAGAAGAATATCTGGTTTTTTTTTTTTTTTTTTTTTTTTGTTTTGATCAGACCTTTTCTTAAATGAAACGTTTCATTGATTATATATTTTTAACCTATCCTTATGTACTTTCTGTTTCTTTTGTTTCCTATCTCTAATTATAATCTCTATCTTCTA
>NW_001844958.1:1760-3012 GCF_000001215.4 Drosophila melanogaster
CGTCCCAATCAGTTTTGTCTGCAGAAATGTATGAACGAATGTATTCATTGAATGTTCTATGACTTCGTTCGATTGTCCCTAAGGTCTGGTGGTGATATGCAGTGGATGTAAGATTTTCAATTTTCATATATTTACACATATCTTGAATTACATTGTTTTTATACTCGGTACCCATGTCCGAAAAGAACGTCTTCATTGGACCGTACTTTAGTATAAAATTTTCGAATATAGCTTTTGCGACAGTATTTGCGCTCTTATTCGCAACAGGTATGGTTACTAGATACTTCGTCAAATCACATATTAGTGTGACGATGTATTCGTTGCCATATTCTGATTTGGGTAGTGGACCAACGGTATCCACTATCACTATATCGAAAGCATTTGTTGGGGTTACTGTGTTAGTCATTGGGGTCTTCGTGTGTGTCGTTGTTTTTGACATTTGACATTTATGACATCTACGTATGTACTCTTTTATGTGACAAGTCATATTTTTCCAATAATAGTGTCTTTTTATTTTTGCTAGCGTTCTTGTAATGCCTGTATGACCTCCTTGAATTGGATCGTCATGAAATGTAGACAGTATTAATTGTATCTCTTTTTCAGTTTGTATAAAGGTCACCGGCTGGAGTAGCGCTACTCTTAACGATTTTAATTTCTTGTTGCCCATATGTTTGAAAGAATCTATTGAAATGGATTCAAAGATTTTTTCGCTCGGTGCCAATTTGAGTTGGCTGATTTTTAGTATACCGGCTTGCATGTCAAGCCTTTGGAAGGACTGACCTAAGTCTAGAATTCCATTGGTATATAAATCGTCAACATCAATTCTTGCAATAACTTTAATTCCTCGTTTTAGTAAACAAGTAGATTCAGTTATTCGCAAGGTCACTACTTTTCGTACTTCATCATTTGTTATGACTTCATATACGTTGGACTTAGATACATTTTGGAAACTTTGCCTAGGCAATAGTTCCTTATTTGTTACTGTACAGTTTTTATATTGTCTACTTTGTTGCCTGGTAGTGACTTTCAGGACTTTATGTTGCATGTCTTTGAGTTCCTTTATATTTATACGTGAGAGTGCGTCTGCTACAAAATTATCTTTCCCCCTTAGGTATTCTACTGTGAAGTCGTATTCTTCAAGTTCTAGCCGCATGCGAGTTAATTTAGAACTGGGATTAGTCATAGAAAATAGGTACGTTAATGGTCTGTGGTCCGTTTTAATGGTGAAATGTTTGCCATAAATGTATGGTCT
>NW_001844958.1:11661-12848 GCF_000001215.4 Drosophila melanogaster
GATGGCTGTGTCAACGTCATAGACTACGACCTTGGGCTTCTCGGACGCGATCCGTGCCACATGCAGCCCAACTTCAGCGAATCTTTTCGATGCCATCACCTTCTGCAGCTCTCCAACTGAAGGAGAACGAATGATCGCACCACCACCTCGACGGAGCTCACGTACCTCATGTACTCGCATCCATGGCAGCACTTGACGTAGCCGCCCGGGCATCCTCCAGCGATGAAAACGCCTCCTCCAGCACACCAACGGGTTCTGGCACTCCATTCGAGGCCAGGGCAACCAGTTTCGCCTGCGTTGGCGCCGAGCTCTTGGAGGCCAGATGGCCTCTACGCCTGCCTCGTCTTGATTTCTTGAGGCACTGCTTCCGCTCACGGCACTCACGCTGCTGTCGCTCTCCATCGGCAATGCTCCGATGATGGCTCCTCCTTTTGTCGAATCCAGCAATCGTATGCTCACTGACACGGGCTAGTTGCTATGGTGGTAGAGCTCCACCTATTGGTAGAGTGCACTAAGCTGTCCCAAGACACAAACCTTAGCAGTGACTACCACCAATAAGCTTCTCACAGCTGTTCGAAAAGCTCACCAGAAAGCTCGCCTCGCAACACGTGCGGAGCGCACCACTTCCACGGAACACTAAATTACCTAATTGTTTACTTCCAAATATGGAAAACTAAGTTCTTCGCAATATGTCCACGAGCGCAACGAAAACACGTCCGTCGTTAATCCATTCATGCGCCTAGATAGGGACAATGTATGCTTTTCGGATCCCTCCGAACTTGTTTTACGTGGCGTGTTCCACACTGAAGGGATTACAACCACGGCACCCTATACACCCACAAGTGAGCATATGGTGCATGTGTCTGGATACGCCAGACAAGCGTCCCGGACTAGAAGCTATAGCTATGCACATAGCGACCACCCCGGTAGCAATTCGAGTACTTGCTTGCCGGGCAAGCACTCCCCCTTGCTGAGGAGCGAGATCTACCTAAAATCTCTACTGATCTCTGGGTCTCAGCACCCGAGTTTTGCGCAACCAGCACCGTAACTCAAACGTCGAGCATGAAGGCTCTACCCGCGATATGGGTACCAACCACAGCCACCACGATACTCCCACCAGGGGGCCTACCTCAATGAGCAGTCTTGGATAGCTGCTCAACCCGTGGTACCGAAAAGAGGCTCGGTGG
>NW_001844944.1:0-1079 GCF_000001215.4 Drosophila melanogaster
CCCAACTGGTGGTTATAGTTTATTAATTGGGTAACTTCAAAAGTTAATCTCTTTCCAGCCATTTTATTAAATTTAATAATTCGCTTTAAGCACGTTTGATCAGCAAAATTTCACAAGCAAAGTCAACAAAATTTCAATAGAAGCGTTGTAAAAAGCAATGCAAAGCCAAAAATAACGGAAAAATCGAGTTCGTTCTAAGAAAAAGAACAAAACAAAGTAGGAAAACAAAATGTGTAAAGAGTTTCTTGACAGTCTCAAAAGTGTGTAAACTTGGAATTTGTTGTTTATTTTCTTGTATATTTAATATTTTTAATTTGTTTTTTGATTTATAAGTAAAATAAATATTGTTTAATTATATTTTATAAAAAAATTGCGTTTAATTAAGCAAAAAACCTTTTATTTTTAGCTTTAAAGTCAAAAATTCAACTTATTTCACAGTGTGTAAACAGTTTCTTGACAAACTGTATATGAGTTGCCTCGCATATTCTGTGACGTGTATGGAGGATACGCAAATAATGTGTAAAAAATCTGTTAGGCTTTTTACTAACAATGTGGTTGGATAATTTTATTTTTAATTGTAAACAAATATGTGAGCCAACCACATTTATTAAACAACTAATATTTCCACGTCTCTGGTACTGAGTATATAAGTTAACCCAAGCAGTTCTCACGGAGTAAGCCATATCCGGTGGCCTGCACGCGCGGTCAGGAAAATTCTGGCTGTGCACTCCAGGGCCGACGGCCAGGAGCCCGTCCGGAGCACTCGCGGAGCGAGTGATCGGACCCGACGAAGAACTGCTGACCTGGCTCTTTGGCGGCAGCTCTGCAGTGGGTCGGAGCCCCCAAGCTGCAGCTAGATCATAATTTAGTTCAGTATTTTTTACTCCAGAGTGTAAGCTCTGAAATAACATATTCCAGAAATTACCATCACCCTAACGGGTGTGTGGAAATAAAGGGTCAATAATAAATAATCCACCAACTGAATTTTATAATTTATATATGCTCAGCAAAAAACATTTCTTTTGTGAAAAAATATAAGATTTCTTATCTTCATTAAATACAACATTTTTTTACCCTTA
>NW_001844944.1:9179-13549 GCF_000001215.4 Drosophila melanogaster
TTTTTGTTTCTTATGACACAAAGTTATTAAAATGGGTAAAACAAAGCTGTGTCCGTTGGACTAACACTAAAGGAAAAGCTTCAAATAATCGAGTTAGTGACCAACAAAGTGGACAAAAAGGAAATTTGTGCCAAGTTCAAATGCGACAGATCCACAGTCAACCGCATTTTACAAAAAACAAATGAAGTTCATGAAGCTGTGGCCGCGTCAGGTTTAAAAAGAAAGCGTCAAAGAAAAGGAGCGCACGACTTAGTAGAAGAAGCCTTATACATTTGGTTCGGACAGCAGGAATCAAAGAACGTAATTCTTGACCGGCACGTCATATTAGCAAAAGCGAAAGAATTTTGCCAAAAATTTAACGACGCCTTTGAACCTGACGCCAGCTGGCTTTGGCGCTGGCGCAAGCGCCACAATATAAAGTATGGCAAAATACACGGCGAAACTGCTACAAATGATTCCGTATCAGCAAATGAGTACAAAAATGATATTTTGCCAGGATTGCTTAAAGGTTATAACCCAGAAGACATTTTTAACGCTGACGAAACTGCACTCTTTTATAAAGCAATGCCGAATGCGACATTTTTTACTTGTGGAAAGCAATTAAATGGCCAGAAATCTCAGAGAGTGAGACTTACTTTGCTGTATGTATCTCAAATAACGAATTTATTATTTTCAGGCTGGATTTAAGTTCAGTTTTGAAAATGAAGACACCATTGCTGAAAAAGACAAACAATGCGTAGAAGTTGACATTGTATCGAATATTAATTGGAATGAATATGCCAATGTTGATGCAGATGAGGCTTGCCATGGTCAATTAGATGATGATGAAATCGTGCGCTCTTTAGTTCAAGATGCAAAAACCAGCGATAACGAAGAAAGCCATAGTGATGAAGATGTGGACGATACTGAGCGTCCTACTTTTAAGGATGGGTTTGCAGCAATTAAGGCTTTAAAGTCCATTTTTATGCGAAACAATAATGATGAGTTTTTGCAAAACTTGAATTCTATGGAAGACAAGCTGTTTAATTTACATATAAACTCAGCTGTATTGCAAAAAAAAATTACTGACTATTTTTAAGTTAGTTTTAAAAAGTGTTTTAATCAATTCACCATCACTTAAATTTATATGTCGATCTTACTTATCATTAAGAATGAAATTATCAGTTCCTTTTATGTTTAACATTGTTATAAAGAAATAAATTCTTTATTTTTCCTTAAAAAAAAAAAAATTAAGTTAGCTGCATTTTTAAGTTACCTGCATCGAGGCATTGTGCAAAGTACTCGAGGCAGCTAAGCGAATTATACTGTACTCGAATTGCTACCGGGGTGGTCGCTATGTACATAGCTATAGCTTCTAGTCCGGGACGCTTGTCTGGCGTATCCAGACACATGCACCATATGCTCACTTGTGGGTGTATAGGGTGCCGTGGTTGTAATCCCTTCAGTGTGGAACACGCCACGTAAAATAAGTTCGGAGGGATCCGAAAAGCATACATTGACCAAGGCGTGGTCGGTAACTGACGGCGCCACAGTAAATTTGACGCCAGATCTAGACGACCGGCCGATGGCGAAGCTTGATGTAGGTCGTGTGTACATCAAGTGGTTTTCATTTCGATGCCGATCACAGGTCCGCACCTACGCCTGCCACAGATGCGTGGGTTTCGACCACAAGGTCAGCGAATGCAGGCAAAAGGACAATTTTTGCCGCCAGTGCGGGCAACAAGGCCACACAACCGCAAAGTGCCAAAACATACATTGACCAAGGCGTGGTCGGTAACTGACGGCGCCACTGTAAATGTGACGCCAGAGGTAGACGACCGGCCGATGGCGAAGCTTGATGTAGGTCGTGTGTACATCAAGTGGTTTTCATTTCGATGCCGATCACAGGTCCGCACCTACGCCTGCCACAGATGCGTGGGTTTCGACCACAAGGTCAGCGAATGCAGGCAAAAGGACAATTTTTGCCGCCAGTGCGGGCAACAAGGCCACACCGCCGCAAAGTGCCAAAACCCGGTGAACTGCAGGAATTTCCGTCACAGAGGGCGACCTTCGGGGCATTATATGCTCTCGAATGTATGCCCGATATACGGAACGTTGCTAGCGAGGGTGCAAGCTAGACATTAATGTTTACCTTCATCCAAGCGAACTGTGCCCGAGGCCGAGCTGTGACCATCGAGCTCGGAGTCCGACTCAGGAGATCGGAGCTAATGTTTGCGCTGGTGCAGGAACCGTATCTCGGCGGGGATGGAATGGATGTGCTGCCTGAAGGAATGAGGGTTTTCCCCGACCGGCGAGGGAAGGCAGCCATCCTAGTGGATCATCAATCTGTATGCCAGTGGAAACCCTCGCCAGAGATCGTTAAAGGGAGTTTTGGCTCAATCATCTTTGCGCCGCATACTGTCATACTGTTCGACGCACCTCTGGTACCGTACCTCCGGTACATGGATGCGGTCCTTCTGCAGGCCAGCAGAACCCCCGCAATCCTGGGCCTCGACGCAAATGCAGTGTCCCTCATGTGGCTTAGCAAACTCTTTCGTCATGCCGCAAGCTAACTACAGACAGGGTGAGCTGCTGTCAGAGTGGATGCTGGAGGCTTTGAGAGGCGCCGTCGCAACGAAGACGATATTAACAACAATAACGATATATATCGTCGAAGACGTCGAGAGGAGGCGAGAATTTTACATTCCGCCCGAGCCGTCTAACGATGAAACAGAGATCTTCGGCAGTGGGATCGCTTCCGGCATTAATTTCTATAAATATGACAAGCTAGTAAGCTAGTAAATGAAGTGAGGACAGTCCTAGACGAACTAGAAGCTGTCAGCAAACTCACAATTTGGTGGGTCCCGGGACCCAACAACATCCCGGGAAATGAGATAGCGGACAACCTAGCCAGGAAAGGGCAGAGAACCCTCTAATTGGGCCCGAACCCTTCTGGTGTGTTGGTCACCACAGAGTACGGGGCTTACTGAAGTCAGTAGAGGAAGAAAAACGTTTGTCCTTTTGGAAACACCTACCAGGACTTAGGCAGTCTAAGATTCTCCTCCGTGAATATAACCATAAAAGGTTCAAGACCTTAATGACACACGGGAAAAACACCGTGCACATTTTGACTGGCCTTCTTACGGGGCATTGCCGGCTTCACAGCCATTTGCACAAAATTGGCATTACAGACAGTGAACTCTGTCGCTTCTGCTGCATGGAGGAGGAGAGGTCTGCACATATTATATGTGATTGCGTGGCGCTTTCCATCAGGAGGAACAGACTCCTGGGCATGTATGCAGTCCCACGGGAAACAATTGCAGCCCTGAACCCCAATAAAGTTCTGGCATTTATACAGTGCATTGGACTTCAGGGGGATCTTTGAGTCATGAAGGGGTAGTACAATAGATCCGACTGGGTCAGTACACCTACAAACAGTACACCTACAAGCCCATCTTAATAATAATAAAAAAAAGGTGACCGGCAACGACGTTCCACAAGCAATACTTTACGAGTGCTGATTTAAGGGACATTATTGTGGAAAATGTAAAGAAATCTGGATGCAAAGTATCGACGCCGATACAAAAGTGTGCTATACCGGTAATTATCGCTGGCTTGTGCCATTAGAACTTGCAGCATTGAACATGTAACATTGAAATTGATGAACGTCGTGGAAGACGCGAAGGCTTTAATCAGGAGCAATGCGGTGAACGCAACGAAAGAGGAGAAGGTGGCTTTGAGAGTCGCCGTCGCAATGAAGACGATATTAACAACAATAATGATATCGTCGAAGACGAGGAGGAGGCGAGAATTTTACATTCCGCCCGAGCCGTCTAACGATGAAACAGAGATCTTCAGCAGTGGGATCGCTTCCGGCATTAATTTCTTTAAATATGACAAGCTAGTAAGCTAGTATATGAAGTGAGGACAGTCCTAGACGAACTAGAAGCTGTCAGCAAACTCACAATTAGGTGGGTCCCGGGACAAAACAAAATCCCGGGAAATGAGCTAGCGGACAACCTAGCCAGGAAAGGGCAGAGAACCCTCTAATTGGGCCCGAACCCTTCTGGTGTGTTGGTCACCACAGAGTACGGGGCATACTAAAGTCACTGGAGGAAGAAAAACGTCTGTCCTTCTGTGAACACCTACAGGACTTAGGCAGTCTAAGATTCTCCTCCGTGAATATAACTATAAAAGGTTCAAGACCTTAATGACACACGGGAAAAACGCCGTGCGCATTTTGACTGACCTTCTTACGGGGCATTGCCGGCTTCATTTCAATTATTTCTTCACACAAGCTGGCACTCCAGTCTTAGATTGAACTGAATTGCAATTAATATGTCATAAAGTGTAAAAGTTACCAACATTTTCTGACTTGGAAGTGCATAGGG
>NW_001847248.1:0-1013 GCF_000001215.4 Drosophila melanogaster
CGAGCCTCTTTTCGGGTACCACGGGTTGAGCAGCTATCCAAGACTGCTCATTGAGGTAGGCCCCCTGGTGGGAGTATCGTGGTGGCTGTGGTTGGTACCCATATCGCGGGTAGAGCCTTCATGCTCGACGTTTGAGTTACGGTGCTAGTTGCGCAAAACTCGGGTGCTGTGACCCAGAGATCAGTAGAGATTTTAGGTAGATCTCGCTCCTCAGCAAGGGGGAGTGCTTGTCCGGCAAGCAAGTACTCGAATTGCTACCGGGGTGGTCGCTATGTACATAGCTATAGCTTCTAGTCCGGGACGCTTGTCTGGCGTATCCAGACACATGCACCATATGCTCACTTGTGGGCGTATAGGGTGCCGTGGTTGTAATCCCTTCAGTGTGGAACACGCCACGTAAAATAAGTTCGGAGGGATCCGAAAAGCATACATTGTCCCTATCTACTATCTAGCGAAACCACAGCCAAGGGAACGGGCTTGGAATAATTAGCGGGGAAAGAAGACCCTTTTGAGCTTGACTCTAAGGGAAGTGGAAGTGCCCACGAGTTGTCTCGCTGCTCAAAGGGCCAGATAAGGACAAGTGTGAGCCCTCATCATATAGAGGAATATGCTTGCTACCAGTCTTTGGAAAGGTGCTCGAGGCCATCATGGTGAATCGTGTGAGAGAAGTTCTTCCGGAAGGCTGCAGATGGCATTTTGGATTTCGCCAAGGACGATGTGTGGAGGATGCTTGGAGGCACGTGAAGAGCAGTGTTGGCGCCAGCCCGGCGCAATACGTGCTCGGCACATTCGTGGACTTCAAAGGAGCATTCGACAACGTCGAATGGAGTGCTGCACTCAGCCGACTAGCCGACTTGGGATGCCGGGAAATGGGCTTGTGGCAGAGCTTTTTCTCCGGCCGAAGAGCAGTGATCCGAAGCAGTTCCGGTACTGTGGAGGTACCGGTAACTAGAGGCTGCCCGCAGGGATCAATCAGCGGCCCATTTATCTGGGACATACTGATGGATGTACTG
>NW_001846589.1:0-1178 GCF_000001215.4 Drosophila melanogaster
AAACAGATTCTGCCAAGTAATGATATTTACAAACGAAATTTTCGTTATAACTTGGATAAAAATTGTCACATAGATGTAAGAATAACCTGTTTTTAGCAGCTAATTACCAGTGCTAACGATCCCTATTACTTTTTGAAGGATTTAGGAAATTAATTTTTGGATCAATTTTCGCATTTTTTGTAAGGAGGGGGGTCATCAAAATTTGCAAAATATGGCCAAAAAATTTAATTTCCATTTTTGAACACAGTTTGATTGGAAATTTTATTACGAGCTCAGTGAGGTATGACATTCCATATTCTGACAATTATTTTTTATGTTGTGGCAAAATAAATGATTATTTGATGACCGAAATTTGGAAAAACAGACTCTGCAAAAATGTTGATATTTACAAACGAAATTTTCGTTATAACTTGGCTAAAAATGGTCACATAGATGTAAGAATAACTGTTTTGAGCAGCTAATTACCAGTGCTAACGATCCCTATTACTTTTTGAAGGATTTAGAAAACTAATTTTTGAATCAATTTTTGCATTTTCTGTAAGGAGGGGGGTCATCAAAATTTGCAAAATATGCCCAAAAAATGTAATTTCCATTTTTGAACACAGTTTGATTGGAAATTTTATTACGAGCTCAGTGAGGTATGACATTCCATATTCTGACAATTAGTGATTATTTGATGACCGAAATTTGGAAAAACAGACTCTGCAAAAATGTTGATATTTACAAACGAAATTTTCGTTATAACTTGGCTAAAAATGGTCACATAGATGTAAGAATAACTGTTTTGAGCAGCTAATTACCAGTGCTAACGATCCCTATTACTTTTTGAAGGATTTAGAAAACTAATTTTTGAATCAATTTTTGCATTTTCTGTAAGGAGGGGGGTCATCAAAATTTGCAAAATATGCCCAAAAAATGTAATTTCCATTTTTGAACACAGTTTGATTGGAAATTTTATTATGAGCTCAGTGAAGTATGACATTCCATATTCAGACAATTATTTTTTATGTTGTGGCAAAATAAATGATTATTTGATGACCGAAATTTGGAAAAACAGATTCTGCCAAAGTAATGATATTTACAAACGAAATTTTCGTTATAACTTGGATAAAAATTGTCACATAGATGTAAGAATAACTGTTTTTAGCAGCTAATTACCAGTGCTAACGATCCCTATA
>NW_001846339.1:0-1268 GCF_000001215.4 Drosophila melanogaster
GCAATGCCAGCACAGCAATATTGACATCATCAAAGATTCTGAGAACCATCACTGGTTCACATTGGTACGATCGGAGTGAAAACATCCAAAGAGACTTAAATATCCCATCAGTTACCAACGCAATCACGGAACTTAAGGAAAAATAGCATAGCAAGCTTTACACGCACCCCAACCACCTAGCGCGAGGTCTAATCCAGCTCAGCAGCCGTTCCCGTCTCCGGCGAAAGGACCTACCAACCCAGCGAATAAATTATTAGGGCCGTTTAATCTTAGAACAGTTGGAAAAATAAAACAACTGTTCAAAAAATACTTGTTATAGTTAAGATTTTTAAACTTATTGTTAGTTCTTATACAAGAAGATTCAATAAATAAAAGTAAAGTAAAAAAAAAAAAAAAGCAGTTGCCGACCACGCCTTGGTCACCAGGTGCACCGACTTTTTAAACTGGGCCAGAGTCATTTCGCTATCGAAGTTGTTTTCGTGAAGCTCCTGCATGAACTCTTCTGGGCCGATGGCTGTGTCAACGTCATAGACTACGACCTTCGGCTTCTCGGCTGCGTTCCGTGCCACATTCAGCCCAACTTCAGCGAATCTATTCGATGCCATCACCTTCTGCAACTCTCCAACTGAAGTTGTCTTGTTTGACGTAGCCGCCCGGGCATCCTCCAGCGATGAAAACGCCTCCTCCAGCACACCAACGGGTTCTGGCACTCCATTCGAGGCCAGGGCAACCAGTTTCGAATGCGTTGGCGCCGAGCTCTTGGAGGCCAGATGGCCTCTACGCCAGCCTCGTCTTGATTTCCTTGAGGCACTGCTTCCGCTCAAGGCACTCAGGCTGCTGTCGCTCTCCATCGGCATTGCTCCGATGGTGGCTCCTCCTTTTGTCGAATCCAGCAATCGTATGCTCACTGACACGGGCTAGTTGCTATGTGTGCACTAAGCTGTCCCAAGACACAAACCTTAGCAGTGACTACCACCAATAATCTTCTCACAGCTGTTCGAAAAGCTCACCCGCAAGCTCGCCTCGCAACACGTGCGGAGTGGAAAATTTCCAAAAATTTATTGTTAATAACTTCCAAACCGCTTGTTTTTGAATCGCGAAAATTTGCGCACCACTTCCAGGGAACACTAAATTACCTATTTGTTTACTTCCAAATACGGAAAACTAAGTTCTTCGCAATATGTCCACGAGCGCAACAAAAACACGTCCGTCGTTAATCCATTCATGCGCGTAGATAGGGACAATGTATGCTTTTCGGATCCCTCCGA
>NW_001845549.1:0-2505 GCF_000001215.4 Drosophila melanogaster
ACTGGCTGCTCAAAACATCTTTCATCTATGTGACCATTTTTAGCCAAGTTATAACGAAAATTTCGTTTGTAAATATCAACATTTTTGCAGAGTCTTTGACAATTTTTAGCCAAGTTATAACCGACAATTTGGTTTGTAAATATCAACATTTTGGCAGAATCTGTTTTTCCAAATTTCGGTCATCAAAAAATCATTTATTTTGCCACAACATAAAAAATAATTGTCTGAATATGGAATTACAAAAAATGTGAAAATTGATCCAAAAATTAATTTCCCAAAATCCTTCAAAAAGTAATAGGGATCGTTAGCACTGGTAATTAGCTGCTCAAAACAGTTATTCTTACATCTATGTGACCATTTTTAGCCAAGTTATAACGAAAATTTCGTTTGTAAATATCAACATTTTTGCAGAGTCTGTTTTTCCAAATTTCGGTCATCAAATAATCATTTATTTTGCCACAACATTAAAAATAATTGTCTGAATATGGAATGTCATACCTCACTGAGCTCGTAATAAAATTTCCAATCAAACTGTGTTCAAAAATGGAAATTAAATTTTTTGGCCATATTTAGCAAATTTTGATGACCCCCCTCCTTACAAAAAATGCGAAAATTGATCCAAAAATTAATTTTCCTAAATCCTTCAATAAGTAATAGGGATCGTTAGCACTGGTAATTAGCTGCTCAAAACAGTTATTCTTACATCTATGTGACCATTTTTAGCCAAGTTATAACGAAAATTTGGTTTGTAAATATAAACATTTTGGCAGAATCTGTTTTTCCAAATTTCGGTCATCAAATAATAATTTATTTTGCCACAACATACGAAATAATTGTCTGAATATGGAATGTCATACCTCACTGAGCTCGTAATAAAATTTCCAATCAAACTGTGTTCAAAAATGGAAATTAAATTTTTTGGCCATATTTTGCAAATTTTGATGACTCCCTCCTTACAAAAAATGCGGAAATTGATTCAAAAATTAATTTCCCAAAATCCTTCAAAAAGTAATATGGATCGTTAGCACTGGTAATTAGCTGCTCAAAACAGTTATTCTTACATCTATGTGACCATTTTTAGCCAAGTTATAGCGAAAATTTCGTTTGTAAATATCAACATTTTGGCAGAATCTGTTTTTCCAAATTTTGGTCATCAAATAATCATTTATTTTGCCACAACATAAAAAATAATTGCCTGAATATGGAATGTCATACCTCACCAAGCTCGTAATAAAATTTCCAATCAAACTGTGTTCAAAAATGGAAATTAAATTTTATGGCCATATTTAGCAAATTTTGATGACCCCCCTCCTTACAAAAAATGCGAAAATTGATGTAAAAATTAATTTCCCAAAATCCTTCAAAAAGTAATAGGGATCGTTAGCACTGGTAATTAGCTGCTCAAAACAGTTATTCTTACATCTATATGACCATTTTTAGCCAAGTTATTACGAAAATTTGGTTTGTAAATATCAACATTTTGGCAGAATCTGTTTTTCCAAATTTTGGTCATCAAATAATCATTTATTTTGCCACAACATACGAAATAATTGTCTGAATATGGAATGTCATACCTCACTGAGCTCGTAATAAAATTTCCAATCAAACTGTGTTCAAAAATGGAAATTAAATTTTTTGGCCATATTTTGCAAATTTTGATGACTCCCTCCTTACAAAAAATGCGGAAATTGATTCAAAAATTAATTTCCCAAAATCCTTCAAAAAGTAATAGGGATCGTTAGCACTGGTAATTAGCTGCTCAAAACAGTTATTCTTACATCTATGTGACCATTTTTAGCCAAGTTATAACGAAAATTTCGTTTGTAAATATCAACATTTTTGCAGAGTCTGTTTTTCCAAATTTCGGTCATCAAATAATCATTTATTTTGCCACAACATACGAAATAATTGTCTGTATATGGAATGTCATACCTCACTGAGCTCGTAATAAAATTTCCAATCAAACTGTGTTCAAAAATGGAAATTAAATTTTTTGGCCATATTTGGCAAGTTTTAATGACCCCCCTCCTTACAAAAAATGTGAAAATTGATCCAAAAATTAATTTCCCAAAATCCTTCAAAAAGTAATAGGGATCGTTAGCACTGATAATTAGCTGCTCAAAACAGTTATTCTTACATCTATGTGACCATTTTTAGCCAAGTTATAACGAAAATTTGGTTTGTAAATATCAACATTTTGGCAGAATCTGTTTTTCCAAATTTCGGTCATCAAATAATCATTAAATTAAAGTAAATTGGGTCTTTCCACTCTTTCACTTCGCGTGTGAAGACGTGTTTCTTTCAAGCTACGAATAGCAAGTTCTAAAAACTACAACAGTATAGTGAAAGTTAAACACAAAGTGTAAAGTGCAGTTTGCACAACTAACAATTATTGACTATAGTAATTATTTACTAAAATAAATAATTATTCCATATTGGTCTGGGAATTGGTATATGGGGACTTAGAACAATGAATCAAAACGACATACGTTCTCAGCGACAATG
>NW_001845733.1:0-2094 GCF_000001215.4 Drosophila melanogaster
CTAACGATCCCTATTACTTTTTGAAGGATTTAGGAAATTAATTTTTGGGTCAATTTTCGCATTTTTTGTAAGGAGGGGGGTCATCAAAATTTGCCAAATATGGCCAAAAAATTTAATTTCCATTTTTGAACACAGTTTGATTGGAAATTTTATTACGAGCTCAGTGGGTATGACATTCCATATTCAGACAATTATTTTTTATGTTGTGGCAAAATAAATGATTATTTGATGACCGAAATTTGGAAAAACAGATTCTGCCAAAGAAATGATATTTACAAATGAAATTTTCGTCATAACTTGGTTAAAAATGGTCACATAGATGTACGAATATCTGTTTTGAGCAGCTAATTACCAGTGCTAACGATCCCTATTACTTTTTGAAGGATTTAGGGAAATTAATTTTTGGATCAATTTTTGCATTTTTTGTAAGGAGGGGGGGGTCATCAAAATTTGCAAAATATGGCCAAAAAATTTAATTTCCATTTTTGAACACAGTTTGATTGGAAATTTTATTACGAGCTCAGTGAGGTATGACATTCCATATTCAGACAATTATTTTTTATGTTGTGGCAAAATAAATGATTTTTTGATGACCGAAATTTGAAAAAACAGACTCTGCAAAAATGTTGATATTTACAAACGAAATTTTCGTTATAACTTAGCTAAAAATGGTCACATAGATGTACGAATATCTGTTTTGAGCAGCTAATTACCAGTGCTAACGATGCCTATTACTTTTTGAAGGATTTAGGAAATTAATTTTTTGATCAATTTTCGCATTTTTTGTAAGGAGGGGGGGTCATCAAAATTTGAAAAATATGGCCAAAAAATTTAATTTCCATTTTTGAACACAGCTTGATTGGAAATTTTATTACGAGCTCAGTGAGGTATGACATTCCATATTCAGACAATTATTTTTTATGTTGTGGCAAAATAAATGATTTTTTGATGACCGAAATTTGGAAAAACAGATTCTGCCAAAGAAATGATATTTACAAACGAAATTTTCGTCATAACTTGGTTAAAAATGGTCACATAGATGTAAGAATAACTGTTTTGAGCAGCTAATTATCAGTGCTAACGATCCCTATTACTTTTTGAAGGATTTAGGGAAATTAATTTTTGGATCAATTTTCGCATTTTTTGTAAGGAGGGGGGGTCATCAAAATTTGCAAAATATGGCCAAATAATTTAATTTCCATTTTTGAACACTGTTTGATTGGAAATTTTATTACGAGCTCAGTGAGGTATGACATTCCATATTCAGACAATTATTTCTTATGTTGTGGCAAAATAAATGATTTTTTGATGACCGAAATTTGGAAAAACAGATTCTGCCAAAGAAATGATATTTACAAACGAAATTTTCGTCATAACTTGGTTAAAAATGGTCACATAGATGTACGAATATCTGTTTTGAGCAGCTAATTATCAGTGCTAACGATCCCTATTACTTTTTGAAGGATTTAGGGAAATTAATTTTTGGATCAATTTTCGCATTTTTTGTAAGGAGGGGGGGTCATCAAAATTTGCAAAATATGGCCAAATAATTTAATTTCCATTTTTGAACACTGTTTGATTGGAAATTTTATTACGAGCTCAGTGAGGTATGACATTCCATATTCAGACAATTATTTTTTATGTTGTGGCAAAATAAATGATTTTTTGATGACCGAAATTTGAAAAAACAGACTTTGCAAAAATGTTGATATTTACAAACGAAATTTTCGTTATAACTTAGCTAAAAATGGTCACATAGATGTACGAATATCTGTTTTGAGCAGCTAATTACCAGTGCTAACGATCCCTATTACTTTTTGAAGGATTTAGGAAATTAATTTTTTGATCAATTTTCGCATTTTTTGTAAGGAGGGGGGTCATCAAAATTTGCAAAATATGGCCAAATAATTTAATTTCCATTTTTGAACACTGTTTGATTGGAAATTTTATTACGAGCTCAGTGAGGTATGACATTCCATATTCAGACAATTATTTTTTATGTTGTGGCAAAATAAATGATTTTTTGATGACCGAAATTTGGAAAAAACAGACTCAGCAAAAATGTTGATATTTACAAACGAAATTTTCGTTATA
>NW_001845983.1:0-1637 GCF_000001215.4 Drosophila melanogaster
CCGAAATTTGGAAAAACAGACTCTGCAAAAATGTTGATATTTACAAACGAAATTTTCGTTATAACTTGGGTAAAAATGGTCACATAGATGTACGAATATCTGTTTTGAGCAGCTAATTACCAGTGCTAACGATCCCTATTACTTTTTGAAGGATTTAGGAAATTAATTTTTGGATCAATTTTCGCATTTTTTGTAAGGAGGGGGGTCATCAAAATTTGCAAAATATGGCCAAAAAATTTAATTTCCATTTTTGAACACAGTTTGATTGGAAATTTTATTACGAGCTCAGTGAGGTATGACATTCCATATTCAGACAATTATTTTTTATGTTGTGGCAAAATAAATGATTATTTGATGACCGAAATTTGGAAAAACAGACTCTGCAAAAATGTTGATATTTACAAACGAAATTTTCGTTATAACTCGGCTAAAAATGGTCACATAGATGTACAGAATATCTGTTTTGAGCAGCTAATTACCAGTGCTAACAGATCCCTATTACTTTTTGAAGGATTTAGGAAATTAATTTTTGGATCAATTTTCGCATTTTTTGTAAGGAGGGGGGTCATCAAAATTTGCAAAATATGGCTAAAAAATTTAATTCCCATTTTTGAACACAGTTTGATTGGAAATTTTATTACGAGCTCAGTGAGGTATGACATTCCATATTCAGACAATTATATTTTATGTTGTGGCAAAATAAATGATTATTTGATGACCGAAATTTGGAAAAACAGACTCTGCAAAAATGTTGATATTTACAAACGAAATTTTCGTTATAACTTGGCTAAAAATGGTCACATAGATGTAAAAATAACTGTTTTGAGCAGCTAATTACCAGTGCTAGCGATCCCTATTACTTTTTGAAGGATTTAGGAAATTGATTTTTGGATCAATTTTCGCATTTTTTGTAAGGAGGGGGGTCATCAAAATTTGCAAAATATGGCCAAAAAATTTAATTTCCATTTTTGAACACAGTTTGATTGGAAATTTTATTACGAGCTCAGTGAGGTATGACATTCCATATTCAGACAATTATTTTTTATGTTGTGGCAAAATAAATGATTTTTTGATGACCGAAATTTGGAAAAACAGACTCTGCAAAAATGTTGATATTTACAAACGAAATTTTCGTTATAACTTGGCCAAAAATGGTCACATAGATGTAAGAATAACTGTTTTGAGCAGCTAATTACCAGTGCTAACGATCCCTATTACTTTTTGAAGGATTTAGGAAATTCATTTTTGGATCAATTTTCGCATTTTGTGTAAGGAGGGGGGTCATCAAAATTTGCAAAATATGGCCAAAAAATTTAATTTCCATTTTTGAACACAGTTTGATTGGAAATTTTATTACGAGCTCAGTGAGGTATGACATTCCATATTCAGACAATTATTTTTTATGTTGTGGCAAAATAAATGATTTTTTGATGACCGAAATTTGGAAAAACAGACTCTGCAAAAATGTTGATATTTACAAACGAAATTTTCGGTTATAACTTGGCTAAAAATGGTCACATAGATGTACGGAATATCTGTTTTGAGCAGCTAATTACCAGTGCTAACGATCCCTATTACTTTTTGAAGGATTTAGGAAATTAATTTTTGTATCAATTTTCGCATTTTTTGAAGGAGGG
>NW_001845966.1:0-1687 GCF_000001215.4 Drosophila melanogaster
TTCCATATTCAGACAATTATTTCGTATGTTGTGGCAAAATAAATGATTATTTGATGACCGAGATTTGGAAAAACAGATTCTGCCAAAATGTTGATATTTACAAACCAAATTTTCGTTATAACTTGGCTAAAAATGGTCACATAGATGTACGAATATCTGTTTTGAGCAGCTAATTACCAGAGCTAACGATCCCTATTACTTTTTGAACGATTTTGGGAAATTAATTTTTGGATCAATTTTCGCATTTTTTGTAAGGAGGGGGGTCATCAAAATTTGCAAAATATGCCCAAAAAATTTTATTTCCATTTTTGAACCCAGTTTGATTGGAAATTTTATGACGAGCTCAGTGAGGTATGACATTCCATATTCAGACAATTATTTTTTATGTTGTGGCAAAATAAATGATTATTTGATGACCGAAATTTGGAAAAACAGATTCTGCCAAAATGTTGATATTTACAAACCAAATTTTCGTTATAACTTGGCTAAAAATGGTCACATAGATGTACGAATATCTGTTTTGAGCAGCTAATTACCAGTGCTAACGATCCCTATTACTTTTTGAAGGATTTAGGGAAATTAATTTTTGGATCAATTTTCTCATTTTTTGTAAGGAGGGGGGTAATCAAAATTTGCAAAATATGGCCAAAAAATTTAATTTCCATTTTTGAACCCAGTTTGATTGGAAATTTTATTACGAGCTCAGTGAGGTATGACATTCCATATTCAGACAATTATTTCGTATGTTGTGGCAAAATAAATGATTATTTGATGACCGAAATTTGGAAAAACAGATTCTGCCAAAATGTTGATATTTACAAACCAAATTTTCGTTATAACTTGGCTAAAAATGGTCACATAGATGTACGAATATCTGTTTTGAGCAGCTAATTACCAGAGCTAACGATCCCTATTACTTTTTGAACGATTTTGGGAAATTAATTTTTGGATCAATTTTCGCATTTTTTGTAAGGAGGGGGGTCATCAAAATTTGCCAAATATGGCCAAAAAATTTAATTTCCATTTTTGAACACAGTTTGATTGGAAATTTTATTACGAGCTCAGTGAGATATGACATTACATATTGAGACAATTATTTTTTATGTTGTGGCAAAATAAATGATTTTTTGATGACCGAAATTTGGAAAAACAGACTCTGCAAAAATGTTGATATTTACAAACGAAATTTTCGTTATAACTTGGCTAAAAATGGTCACATAGATGTAAGAATAACTGTTTTGAGCAGCTAATTACCAGTGCTAACGATCCCTATTACTTTTTGAAGGATTTAGGGAAATTAATTTTTGGATCAATTTTCGCATTTTTTGTAAGGAGGGGGGGTCATCAAAATTTGCCAAATATGGCCAAAAAATTTAATTTCCATTTTTGAACACAGTTTGATTGGAAATTTTATTACGAGCTCAGTGAGATATGACATTCCATATTCAGACAATTATTTTTTATGTTGTGGCAAAATAAATGATTATTTGATGACCGAAATTTGGAAAAACAGACTCTGCAAAAAAGTGGATATTTACAAACGAAATTTTCGTTATAACTTGGCTAAAAATGGTCACATAGATGTACGAATATCTGTTTTGAGCAGCTAATTACCAGTGCTGACGATCCCTATTACTTTTTGAAGGATTTAGGGAAATTAATTTTTGGATCAATTTTCGCATTTTTG
>NW_001846066.1:0-1489 GCF_000001215.4 Drosophila melanogaster
AGGGATCTTTAGCACTGGTAATTAGCTGCTCAAAACAGTTATTCTAACATCTATGTGACCATTTTTAGCCAAGTTATAACGAAAATTTCGTTTGTAAATATCAACATTTTTGCAGAGTCTGTTTTTCCAAATTTCGGTCATCAAATAATCATTTATTTTGCCACAACATAAAAAATAATTGTCAGAATATGGAATGTCATACTTCACTGAGCTCATAATAAAATTTCCAATCAAACAGTGTTCAAAAATGGAAATTAAATTTTTTGGCCATATTTTGCAAATTTTGATGACCCCCCTCCTTACAAAAATTGCGAAAATTGATCCAAAAATTAATTTCCCTAAATCCTTCAAAAAGTAATAGGGATCGTTAGCACTGGTAATTAGCTGCTCAAAACAGTTATTCTTACATCTATGTGACCATTTTTATCCAAGTTATAACGAAAATTTCGTTTGTAAATATCTACATTTTTGCAGAGTCTGTTTTTCCAAATTTCGGTCATCAAATAATCATTTATTTTGCCACAACATAAAAAATAATTGTCTGAATATGGAATGTCATACCTCACTGAGCTCGTAATAAAATTTCCAATCAAACTGTGTTCAAAAATGGAAATTAAATTTTTTGGCCATATTTTGCAAATTTTGATGACCCCCATTCTTACAAAAAATGCAAAAATTGATCCAAAAATTAATTTCCCTAAATCCTTCAAAAAGTAATAGGGATCGTTAGCACTGGTAATTAGCTGCTCAAAACAGTTATTCTTACATCTATGTGACCATTTTTATCCAAGTTATAACGAAAATTTCGTTTGTAAATATCTACATTTTTGCAGAGTCTGTTTTTCCAAATTTCGGTCATCAAATAATCATTTATTTTGCCACAACAATAAAAAATAATTGTCTGAATATGGAATGTCATACCTCACTGAGCTCGTAATAAAATTTCCAATCGAACTGTGTTCAAAAATGGAAATTAAATTTTTTGGCCATATTTTGCAAATTTTGATGACCCCCATCCTTACAAAAAATGCGAAAATTGATCCAAAAATTAATTTCCCTAAATCCTTCAAAAAGTAATAGGGATCGTTAGCACTGGTAATTAGCTGCTCAAAACAGTTATTCTTACATCTATGTGACCATTTTTAGCCAAGTTATAACGAAAATTTCGTTTGTAAATATCTACATTTTTGCAGAGTCTGTTTTTCCAAATTTCGGTCATCAAATAATCATTTATTTTGCCACAACATAAAAAATAATTGTCTGAATATGGAATGTCATACCTCACTGAGCTCGTAATAAAATTTCCAATCAAACTGTGCTCAAAAATGGAAATTAAATTTTTTGGCCATATTTTGCAAATTTTGATGAACCCCATCCTTACAGAAAATGCGAAAATTGATCCAAAAATTAGTTTCCCAAATCCTTCAAAAAGTAATAGGGATCGTTAGCACTGGTAATTAGCTGCTTAAAACAGTTATTGTTACATCTA
>NW_001846906.1:0-1093 GCF_000001215.4 Drosophila melanogaster
CAATTTCCAATCAAACTGTGTTCAAAAATGGAAATTAAATTTTTTGGCCATATTTTGCAAATTTAAATGACCCCCCTCCTTACAAAAAATGCGAAAATTGATCCAAAAATTAATTTCCTAAATCCTTCAAAAAGTAATAGAGATCGGTAGCACTGGTAATTAGCTGCTTAAAACAGTTATTCTTACATCTATGTGACCATTTTTAGACAAGTTATGACGAAAATTTCGTTTGGAAATATCATCATTTTTGCAGAGTCCGTTTTTCCAAATTTCGGTCATCAAATAATCATTTATTTTGCCACAACATTAAAAATAATTGTCTGAATATGGAATGTCATACCTCACTGAGCTCGGAATAAAATTTCCAATTAAACAGTGTTCAAAAATGGAAATTAAATTTTTTGGCCATATTTTGCAAATTTTGATGACCCCCCTCCTTACAAAAAATGCGAAAATTGATCCAAAAATTAATTTCCCTAAATCCTTCCAAAAGTAATAGAGATCGTTAGCACTGGTAATTAGCTGCTTAAAACAGTTATTCTTACATCTATGTGACCATTTTTAGACAAGTTATGACGAAAATTTCGTTTGTAAATATCATCATTTTTGCAGAGTCCGTTTTTCCAAATCTCGGTCATCAAATAATCATTTATTTTGCCACAACATTAAAAATAATTGTCTGAATATGGAATGTCATACCTCACTGAGCTCGTAATAAAAATTCCAATCAAACTGTGTTCAAAAATGGAAATTAAATTTCTTGGCCATATTTTGCAAATTTTGATGACCCCCCTCCTTACAAAAAATTCGAAAATTGATCCAAAAATTAATTTCCTAAATCCTTCAAAAAGTAATAGCGATCGTTAGCACTGGTAATTAGCTGCTCAAAACAGATATTCGTACATCTATGTGACCATTTTTAGCCAAGTTATAACGAAAATTTCGTTTGTAAATATCAAGATTTGTGCAGAGTCTGTTTTTCCAAATTTCGGTCATCAAAAAATCATTTATTTTGCTACAACATTAAAAATAATTGTCTGAATATGGGAATGTCATACCTCACTGAGCTCGTAATAAAATTTCCAATCAAACT
>NW_001846128.1:0-1421 GCF_000001215.4 Drosophila melanogaster
CATAACTTGTCTAAAAATGGTCACATAGATGTAAGAATAACTGTTTTGAGCAGCTAATTACCAGTGCTAATGATCCCTATTACTTTTTGAAGGATTTAGGGAAATTAATTTTTGGATCAACTTTCGCATTTTTTGTAAAAATGGGGGTCATCAAAATTTGCAAAATATGGCCAAAAAATTTAACTTCCATTTTTTAACACAGTTTGATTGGAAATTTTATTACGAGCTCAGTGAGGTATGACATTCCATATTCAGACTATTACTTTTTGAAGGATTTAGGAAATTAACTTTTGGATCAATTTTCGCATTTTTTGTAAGGAGGGGGGTCATCAAAATTTGCAAAATATGGCCAAAAAATTTAATTTCCATTTTTGAACACAGTTTGATTGGAAATTTTATTACGAGCTCAGTGAAGTATAACATTCCATATTCTGACAATTATTTTAAATGTTGTGGCAAAATAAATGATTATTTGATGACCAAAATTTGGAAAAACAGATTCTGCAAAAATGTTGATATTTACAAACCAAATTTTCGTTATAACTTGGCTAAAAATGGTCACATAGATGTAAGAATAACTGTTTTGAGCAACTAATTACCAGTGCTAACGATCCCTATTACTTTTTGAAGGATTTAGGGAAATTAATTTTTGGATCAATTTTCGCATTTTTTGTGAGGAGGGGGGTCATCAAAATTTGCAAAATATGGCCAAAAAATTTAATTTCCATTTTTGAACACAGTTTGATTGGAAATTGTATTACGAGCTCAGTGAGGTATGACATTCCATATTCAGACAATTATTTTTTATGTTGTGGCAAAATAAATGATTATTTGATGACCGAAATTTGGAAAAACAGACTCTGCAAAAATGTTGATATGTACAAACGAAATTTTCGTCATAACTTGGCTAAAAATGGTCACATAGATGTAAGAATAACTGTTTTGAGCAGCTAATTACCAGTGCTAACGATCCCTATTACTTTTTGAAGGATTTAGGAAACTAATTTTTGGATCAATTTTCGTATTTTCTGTATGGGGGGGGGTCATCAAAATTTGGAAAATATGGCCAAAAAATGTAATTTCCATTTTTGAACACAGTTTGATTGGAAATTTTATTACGAGCTCAGTGAGGTATGACATTCCATATGCAGACAATTATTTTTTATGTTGTGGCAAAATAAATTATTATTTGATGACCGAAGTTTGGAAAAACAGATTCTGCAAAGATGTTGATATTTACAAACGAAATTTTCGGTTATAACTTGGCTAAAAATGGTCACATAGATGTAAGAATAACTGTTTTGAGCAGCTAATTACCAGTGCTAACGATCCCTATTACTTTTTGAAGGATTTAGGAAACTAATTTTTGGATCAATTTTCGTATTTTCTGTATGGGGGGGGGTCATCAAAATTTGGAAAAT
>NW_001846369.1:0-1253 GCF_000001215.4 Drosophila melanogaster
AATGCGAAAATTGATTCAAAAACTAATTTCCCTAAATCCTTCAAAAAGTAATAGAGATCGTTAGCACTGGTAATTAGCTGCTTAAAACAGTTATTCTTACATCTATGTGACCATTTTTAGCCAAGTTATGACGAAAATTTCGTTTGTAAATATCAACATTTTTGCAGAGTCTGTTTTTCCAAATTTCGGTCATCAAATAATCATTTATTTTGCCACAACATAAAAAATAATTGTCTGAATATGGAATGTCATACCTCACTGAGCTCGTAATAAAATTTCCAATCAAACTGTGTTCAAAAATGGAAATTCAATTTTTTGGCATTATTTTGCAAATTTTGATGACCCTCCTCCTTACAAAAAATGCGAAAATTGATCCAAAAATTAATTTCCCTAACTCCTTCAAAAAGTAATAGAGATCGTTAGCACTGGTAATTAGCTGCTCAAAACAGTTATTCTTACATCTATGTGACCATTTTTAGCCAAGTTATAACGAAAATTTCGTTTGTAAATATCATTACTTTGGCAGAATCTGTTTTTCCAAATTTCGGTCATCAAATAATCATTTATTTTGCCACAACATTAAAAATAATTGTCAGAATATGGAATGTCATACTTCACCGAGCTCGTAATAAAATTTCCAATCAAACTGTGTTCAAAAATGTAAATTAAATTTTTTGGCATTATTTTGCAAATTTTGATGACCACCCTCCTTACAAAAAATGCGAAAATTGATTCAAAAACTAATTTCCCTAAATCCTTCAAAAAGTAATAGAGATCGTTAGCACTGGTAATTAGCTGCTTAAAACAGTTATTCTTACATCTATGTGACCATTTTTAGCCAATTTATGACGAAAATTTCGTTTGTAAATATCATTACTTTGGCAGAATCTGTTTTTCCAAATTTCGGTCATCAAATAATCATTTATTTTGCCACAACATTAAAAATAATTGTCAGAATATGGAATGTCATACCTCAATGAGCTCGTAATAAAATTTCCAATCAAACTGTGTTCAAAAATGGAAATTAAATTTTTTGGCAGTATTTTGCAAATTTTGATGACCCCCCTCCTTACAAAAAATGCGAAAATTGATCCAAAAATTAATTTCCTAAATCCTTCAAAAAGTAATAGGGATCGTTAGCACTGGTAATTAGCTGCTCAAAACAGTTATTCTTACATCTATGTGACAATTTTTATCCAAGTTATAACGAAAATTTCGTTTGTAAATATCATTACTTTGGCAGAATCTGTTTT
>NW_001845849.1:0-1904 GCF_000001215.4 Drosophila melanogaster
AATGATTTTTTGATGACCGAAATTTGGAAAAAAAGACTCTGCAAAAATGTTGATATTTACAAACGAAATTTTCGTTATAACTTGGCTAAAAATGGTCACATAGATGTACGAATATCTGTTTTGAGCAGCTATTTACCAGTGCTAACGATCCCTATTACTTTTTGAAGGATTTAGGAAATTAATTTTTGGATCAATTTTTGCATTTTTTGGAAGGAGGGGGGTCATCAAAATTTGCAAAATATGGCCAAAAAATTTCATTTCCATTTTTGAACACAGTTTGATTGGAAATTTTATTACGATCTCAGTGAGGTATGACATTCCATATTCAGACAATTATTTTTTATGTTGTGGCAAAATAAATGATTATTTGATGACCGAAATTTGGAAAAACAGACTCTGCAAAAATGTAGATATTTACAAACGAAATTTTCGTTATAACTTGGCTAAAAATGGTCACATAGATGTAAGAATAACTGTTTTGAGCAGCTAATTACCAGTGCTAACGATCCCTATTACTTTTTGAAGGATTTAGGAAAATTAATTTTTGGATCAATTTTTGCATTTTTTGTAAGGATGGGGGTCATCAAAATTTAAAAAATATGGCCAAAAAATTTAATTTCCATTTTTGAACACAGTTTGATTGGAAATTTTATTACGAGCTCAGTGAAGTATAACATTCCATATTCTGACAATTATTTTTAATGTTGTGGCAAAATAAATGATTATTTGATGACCGAAATTTGGAAAAACAAATTCTGCCAAAATGTTGATAGTTACAAACGAAATTTTCGTTATAACTTGGCTAAAAATGGTCACATAGATGTAGGAATAACTGTTTTGAGCAACTAATTACCAATGCAAACGATCCGTATTACTTTTTGAAGGATTTAGGGAAATTAATTTTTGGATCAATTTTCGCATTTTTTGTAAGGAGGGTGGTCATCAAAATTTGCAAAATAATGCCAAAAAATTTAATTTCCATTTTTGAACACAGTTTGATTGGAAATTTTATTACGAGCTCAGTGAGGTATGACATTCCATATTCAGACAATTATTTTTTATGTTGTGGCAAAATAAATGATTATTTGATGACCGAAATTTGGAAAAACAGACTCTGCAAAAATGTAGATATTTACAAACGAAATTTTCGTTATAACTTGGCTAAAAATGGTCACATAGATGTAAGAATAACTGTTTTAAGCAGCTAATTACCAGCGCTAACGATCCCTCTTACTTTTTGAAGGATTTAGGGAAATTAATTTTTGGATCAATTTTCGCATTTTTTGTAAGGAGGGTGGTCATCAAAATTTGCAAAATAATGCCAAAAAATTTAATTTCCATTTTTGAACACAGTTTGATTGGAAATTTTATTACGAGCTCAGTGAGGTATGACATTCCATATTCAGACAATTATTTTTTATGTTGTGGCAAAATAAATGATTATTTGATGACCGAAATTTGGAAAAACAGACTCTGCAAAAATGTTGATATTTACAAACGAAATTTTCGTTAAAACTTGGCTAAAAATGGTCACATAGATGTAAGAATACCTGTTTTAAGCAGCTAATTCCCAGTGCAACCGATCCCTATTACTTTTTGAAGGATTTAGGAAATTAATTTTTGGATCAATTTTCGCATTTTTTGTATGGAGGGGGGTCATCAAAATTTGCAAAATATGGCCAAAAAATTTAATTTCCATTTTTGATCCCAGTTTGATTGGAAATTTTATTACGAGCTCAGTGAAGTATGACATTCCATATTCTACACAATTATTTTTATGTTGTGGCAAAATAAATGATTATTTGATGACCGAAATTTGGAAAAACAGACTCTGCAAAAATGTAGATATTTACAAACGAAATTTTCGTTATAACTTGGCTAAAAATGGTCACATAGATGTAAGA
>NW_001846217.1:0-1340 GCF_000001215.4 Drosophila melanogaster
TGGCAAAATAAATGATTATTTGATGACCGAAATTTGGAAAAACAGATTCTGCCAAAATGTTGATATTTACAAACCAAATTTTCGTTATAACTTGGCTAAAAATTGTCACATAGATGAAAGAATAACTGGTTTGGTCAGCTAATTAACAGTGCTAACGATCCCTATTACTTTTTGAAGGATTTAGGAAATTAATTTTTGCAGCAATTTTCGCATTTTTTGTAAGGAGGGGGGTCATCAAAATTGGCAAAATATGGCCAAAAAATTTAATTTCCATTTTTGAACACAGTTTGATTGAAAATTTTATTACGAGCTTAGTGAGGTATGACATTCCATATTCAGACAATTATTTTTTATGTTGTGGCAAAATAAATGATTATTTGATGACCGAAATTTGGAAAAACAGATTCTGCCAAAATGTTGATATTTACAAACCAAATTTTCGTTATAACTTGGCTAAAAATTGTCACATAGATGTAAGATGTTTTGAGCAGCTAATTACCAGTGCTAACGATCCCTATTACTTTTTGAAGGATTTTGGGAAATTAATTTTTGGATCAATTTCCGTATTTTTTGTAAGGAGGGGGGTCATAAAAATTTGCAAAATATGGCCAAAAAATTTAATTTCCATTTTTGAACACAGTTTGATTGGAAATTTTATTACGAGCTCAGTGAGGTATGACATTCCATATTCAGACAATTATTTTTTATGTTGTGGCAAAATAAATGATTATTTGATGACCGAAATTTGGAAAAACAGACTCTGCAAAAATGTTGATATTTACAAACGAAATTTTCGTTATAACTTGGCTTAAAATGGTCACATAGATGTAAGATGTTTTGAGCAGCTAATTACCAGTGCTAACGATCCGTATTACTTTTTGAAGGATTTAGGGAAATTAATTTTTGGATCAATTTTCGCATTTTTTGTAAGGAGGGGGGTCATCAAAATTTGCAAAATATGGCCAAAAAATTTAATTTCCATTTTTAAACACAGTTTGATTGGAAATTTTATTACGAGCTTAGTGAGGTATGACATTCCACATTCAGACAATTATTTTTTATGTTGTGGCAAAATAAATGATTATTTGATGACCGAAATTTGGAAAAACAGATTCTGCCAAAATGTTGATATTTACAAACCAAATTTTCGTTATAACTTGGCTAAAAATTGTCACATAGATGTAAGATGTTTTGAGCAGCTAATTACCAGTGCTAACTATCCCTATTACTTTTTGAAGGATTTAGGGAAATTAATTTTTGGATCAATTTTCGCATTTTTTGTAAGGAGGGGGGTCATCAAAATTTGCAAAATATGGCCAAAAAATTTAATTTCCATTTTT
>NW_001846064.1:0-1492 GCF_000001215.4 Drosophila melanogaster
ATAAATGATTATTTGATGACCGAAATTTGGAAAAACAGATTCTGCCAAAGTAATGATATTTACAAACGAAATTTTCGTTATAACTTGGATAAAAATTGTCACATAGATGTAAGAATAACTGTTTTGAGCAGCTAATTACCCAGTGCTAACGATCCCTATTAGTTTTTGAAGGATTTAGGGGAAATTAATTGTTGGGATCAATTTTCGCATTTTTTGTAAGGAGGGGGGTCATCAAAATTTGCAAAATATGGCCAAAAAATTTAATTTCCATTTTTGAACACAGTTTGATTGGGAAATTTTATTACGAGCTCAGTGAAGTATGACATTCCATATTCTGACAATTATTTATTATGTTGTGGCAAAATAAATGATTATTTGATGACCGAAATTTGGAAAAACAGATTCTGCCAAAGTAATGATATTTACAAACGAAATTTTCGTTATAACTTGGATAAAAATGGTCACATAGATGTAAGACTGTTTTGAGCAGCTAATTACCAGTGCTAACGATCCCTATTACTTTTTGAAGGATTTAGGGAAATTAATTTTTGGATCAATTTTCGCATTTTTTGTAAGGAGGGGGGTCATCAAAATTTGCAAAATATGGCCAAAAAATTTAATTTCCATTTTTGAACACAGTTTGATTGGAAATTTTATTACGAGCTTAGTGAGGTATGACATTCCACATTCAGACAATTATTTTTTATGTTGTGGCAAAATAAATGATTATTTGATGACCGAAATTTGGAAAAACAGATTCTGCCAAAATGTTGATATTTACAAACCAAATTTTCGTTATAACTTGGCTAAAAATTGTCACATAGATGTAAGATGTTTTGAGCAGCTAATTACCAGTGCTAACGATCCCTATTACTTTTTGAAGGATTTAGGGAAATTAATTTTTGGATCAATTTTCGCATTTTTTGTAAGGAGGGGGGTCATCAAAATTTGCAAAATATGGCCAAAAAATTTAATTTCCATTTTTGAACACAGTTTGATTGGAAATTTTATTACGAGCTTAGTGAGGTATGACATTCCACATTCAGACAATTATTTTTTATGTTGTGGCAAAATAAATGATTATTTGATGACAGAAATTTGGAAAAAAAGACTCTGCAAAAATGTTGAAATGTACAAACGAAATTTTCGTCATAACTTGGCTAAAAATGGTCACATAGATGTAAGAATAACTGTTTTGAGCAGCTAATTACCAGTGCTAACGATCCCTATTACTTTTTGAAGGATTTAGGAAACTAATTTTTGGATCAATTTTCGGTATTTTCTGTATGGAGGGGGGTCATCAAAATTTGCAAAATATGGCCAAAAAATGTAATTTCCATTTTTGAACACAGTTTGATTGGAAATTTTATTACGAGCTCAGTGAGGTATGACATTCCATATTCAGACCATTATTTTTTATGTTGTGGCAAAATAAATGATTATTTGATGACCGAAATTTGGAAAAACAGACTCTGCAAAATGTAGATATTTA
>NW_001845824.1:0-1939 GCF_000001215.4 Drosophila melanogaster
TTTGAAGGATTTAGGGAAATTAATTTTTGGATCAATTTTCGCATTTTTTGTAAGGAGGGGGGGTCATCAAAATTTGCAAAATATGGCCAAAAAGTTTAATTTCCATTTTTTGAACACAGTTTGATTGGAAATTTTACTACAAGCTCAGTGAGGTATGACATTCTATATTCAGACAATTATTTTTAATGTTGTGGCAAAATAAATGATATTTGAAGACCGAAATGTGGAAAAACAGATTCTGCCAAAGTAATGATATTTACAAATGAAATTTTCGTTATAACTTGGCTAAAAATTGTCACATAGATGTAAGAATAACTGTTTTGAGCAGCTAATTACCAGTGCTAACGATCGCTATTTCTTTTTGAAGGATTTAGGGAAATTAATTTTTCGATCTATTTTCGCATTTTTTGTAAGGAGGGGAGTCATCGAAATTTACAAAATATGGACAAAAAATTTATTTTCCATTTTTTGAACACAGTTTGATTGGAAATTTTACAACAAGCTCAGTGAGGTATGACATTCCATATTCAGACAATTATTTTTAATGTTGTGGCAAAATAAATGATATTTGAAGACCGAAATGTGGAAAAACAGATTCTGCCAAAGTAATGATATTTACAAATGAAATTTTCGTTATAACTTGGCTAAAAATTGTCACATAGATGTAAGAATAACTGTTTTGAGCAGCTAATTACCAGTGCTAACGATCGCTATTTCTTTTTGAAGGATTTAGGGAAATTAATTTTTGGATCAATTTTCGCATTTTTTGTAAGGAGGGGGGGTCATCAAAATTTGCAAAATATGGCCAAAAAGTTTAATTTCCATTTTTTGAACACAGTTTGATTGGAAATTTTACTACAAGCTCAGTGAGGTATGACATTCCATATTCAGACAATTATTTTTAATGTTGTGGCAAAATAAATGATATTTGAAGACCGAAATGTGGAAAAACAGATTCTGCCAAAGTAATGATATTTACAAATGAAATTTTCGTTATAACTTGGCTAAAAATGGTCACATAGATGTAAGAATACCTGTTTTGAGCAGCTAATTACCAGTGCTAACGCTCCCTATTATTTTTGAAGGATTTAGGGAAATTAATTTTTGGATCAATTTTCGCATTTTTTGTAAGGAGGGGGGTCATCAAAATTTGCAAAATATGGCCAAAAAATTTAATTTCCATTTTTGAACACAGTTTGATTGAAAATTTTATTACGAGCTTAGTGAGGTATGACATTCCATATTCAGACAATTATTTTTAATGTTGTGGCAAAATAAATCATATTTGAAGACCGAAATGTGGAAAAACAGATTCTGCCAAAGTAATGATATTTACAAATGAAATTTTCGTTATAACTTGGCTAAAAATTTTCACATAGATGTAAGAATAACTGTTTTGAGCAGCTAATTGCCAGTGCTAACGATCCCTATTACTTATTGAAGGATTTAGGGAAATTAATTTTTGGATCAATTTTCGCATTTTTTGTAAGGAGGGGGGGTCATCAAAATTTGCAAAATATGGCCAAAAAGTTTAATTTCCATTTTTTGAACACAGTTTGATTGGAAATTTTACTACAAGCTCAGTGAGGTATGACATTCTATATTCAGACAATTATTTTTAATGTTGTGGCAAAATAAATGATATTTGAAGACCGAAATTTGGAAAAACAGATTCTGCCAAAATGTTGATATTTACAAACGAAATTTTCGTTATAACTTGGCTAAAAATGGTCACATAGATGTAAGAATAACTGTTTTGAGCAGCTAATTACCAGTGCTAACGGATCCCTATTACTTTTTGAAGGATTTAGGGAAATTAATTTTTGGATCAATTTTCGCATTTTTTGTAAGGAGGGGGGTCATCCAAATTTGCAAAATATGGCCAAAAAATTTAATTTCCATTTTTGAACACAGTTTGATTGAAAATTTTATTACGAGC
>NW_001846014.1:0-1573 GCF_000001215.4 Drosophila melanogaster
ATGTAAGAATAACTGTTTTGAGCAGCTAATTACCAGTGCTAACCATCCCTATTACTTTTTGAAGGATTTAGGGAAATTAATTTTTGGATCAATTTTTGCATTTTTTGTAAGGAGGGGGGTCATCAAAATTTGCTAAATATGGCCATAAAATTTAATTTCCATTTTTGAACACAGTTTGATTGGAAATTTTATTACGAGCTTGGTGAGGTATGACATTCCATATTCAGGCAATTATTTTTTATGTTGTGGCAAAATAAATGATTATTTGATGACCGAAATTTGGAAAAACAGACTCTGCAAAAATGTTGATATTTACAAATGAAATTTTCGATATAACTTGGCTAAAAATGGTCACATAGATGTAAGAATAACTGTTTTGAGCAGCTAATTACCAGTGCTAACGATCCCTATTACTTTTTGAAGGATTTTGGGAAATTAATTTTTGAATCAATTTCCGAATTTTTTGTTAGGAGGGGGGTCATCAAAATTTGCAAAATATGGCCAAAAAATTTAATTTCCATTTTTGAACACTGTTTGATTGGAAATTTTATTACGAGCTCAGTGAAGTATGACATTCCATATTCAGACAATTATTTTTTATGTTGTGGCAAAATAAATGATTATTTGATGACCGAAATTTGGAAAAACAGATTCTGCCAATATGTTGATATTTACAAACCAAATTTTCGTTATAACTTGGCTAAAAATTGTCACATAGATGTAAGAATAACTGTTTTGAGCAGCTAATTACCAGTGCTAACGATCCCTATTACTTTTTGAAGGACTTAGGAAAATTAATTTTTGAATCAATTTTCGCATTTTTTGTAAGGAGGGGGGTCATCAAAATTTGCAAAATATGGCCAAAAAATTTAATTTCCATTTTTGAACACAGTTTGATTGGAAATTTTATTACGAGCTCAGTGAGGTATGACATTCCACATTCAGACAATTATTTCGTATGTTGTGGCAAAATAAATGATTATTTGATGACCGAAATTTGGAAAAACAGACTCTGCAAAAATGTTGATATTTACAAACGAAATTTTCGTTATGACTTGGCTAAAAATGGTCACATAGATGTAAGAATAACTGTTTTGAGCAGCTAATTACCAGTGCTAACGATCCCTATTACTTCTTGAAGGATTTAGGGAAATTAATTTTTGGATCAATTTTCGCATTTCTTGTAAGGATGGGGGTCATCAAAATTTGCTAAATATGGCCATAAAATTTAATTTCCATTTTTGAACACAGTTTGATTGGAAATTTTATTACGAGCTTGGTGAGGTATGACATTCCATATTCAGGCAATTATTTTTTATGTTGTGGCAAAATAAATGATTATTTGATGACCAAAATTTGGAAAAACAGATTCTACCAAATTAATGATATTTACAAACGAAATTTTCGTTATAACTTGGTTAAAAATGGTCACATAGATGTAAGAATAACTGTTTTGAGCAGCTAATTATCAGTGCTAACGATCCCTATTACTTTTTGAAGGATTTTGGGAAATTAATTTTTGAATCAATTTCCGCATTTTTTGTAAGGAGGGAGTCATCAAAATTTGCAAAAT
>NW_001845971.1:0-1680 GCF_000001215.4 Drosophila melanogaster
TCTGAATATGGAATGTCATACCTCACTGAGTTCGTAATAAAATTTCCAATCAAACTGTGTTCAAAAATGGAAATTAAATTTTTTGGCCATATTTTGCAAATTTTGATGACCCCCTCCTTAAAAAAAGGCGAAAATTGATTCAAAAATTAATTTCCCTAAATCCTTCAAAAAGTAATAGAGATCGTTAGCACTGGTAATTAGCTGCTTAAAACAGTTATTCTTACATCTATGTGACCATTTTTAGACAAGTTATGACGAAAATTTCGTTTGTAAATATCATCATTTTTGCAGAGTCCGTTTTTCCAAATTTCGGTCATCAAATAATCATTTATTTTGCCACAACATTAAAAATAATTGTCTGAATATGGAATGTCATACCTCACTGAGCTCGTAATAAAATTTCCAATAAAACTGTGTTCAAAAATGGAAATTAAATTTTTTGGCCATATTTTGCAAATTTTGATGACCCCCCTCCTTACAAAAAATGCGAAAATTGATCCAAAAATTAATTTCCCTAAATCCTTCAAAAAGTAATAGAGATCGTTAGCACTGGTAATTAGCTGCTTAAAACAGTTATTCTACATCTATGTGACCATTTTTAGACAAGTTATGACGAAAATTTCGTTTGTAAATATCATCATTTTTGCAGAGTCCGTTTTTCCAAATTTCGGTCATCAAATAATCATTTATTTTGCCACAACATTAAAAATAATTGTCTGAATATGGAATGTCATACCTCACTGAGCTCGTAATAAAATTTCCAATCAAACTGTGTTCAAAAATGGAAATTAAATTTCTTGGCCATATTTTGCAAATTTTGATGACCCCCCTCCTTACAAAAAATGCGAAAATTGATCCAAAAATTAATTTCCCCAAATCCATCAAAAAGTAATAGGGATCGTTAGCACTGGTAATTAGCTGCTCAAAACAGTTATTCTTACATTTATGTGACCATTTTTAGCCAAGTTATGACGAATATTTCGTTTGTAAATATCAAGATTTTGCAGAGTCTGTTTTTCCAAATTTCGGTCATCAAATAATCATTTATTTTGCCACAACATAAAAAATAATTGTCAGAATATGGAATGTCATACCTCACTGAGCTTGTAATAAAATTTCCAATCAAACTGTGTTCAAAAATGGAAATTAAATTTTTTGGCCACATTTTGCAAATTTTGATGACCCCCCTCCTTACAACAAAAATTAATTTCCCTTTATCCTTCAAAAAGTAATAGGGATCGTTAGCACTGGTAATTAGCTGCTCAAAACAGTTATTCGTACATCTATGTGGCCATTTTTAGCCAAGTTATGACGAATATTTCGTTTGTAAATATCAAGATTTTGCAGAGTCTGTTTTTCCAAATTTCGGTCATCAAATAATCATTTATTTTGCCACAACATAAAAAATAATTGTCAGAATATGGAATGTCATACCTCACTGAGCTTGTAATAAAATTTCCAATAAAACTGTGTTCAAAAATGGAAATTAAATTTTTTGGCCATATTTTGCAAATTTTGATGACCCCCCTCCTTACAAAAAATGCGAAAATTGATCCAAAAATTAATTTCCTAAATCCTTCAAAAAGTAATAGAGATCGTTAGCACTGGTAATTAGCTGCTCAAAACAGTTATTCGTACATCTATATGACCATTTTTTAGCCAAGTTATAACGAAAATTTC
>NW_001845907.1:0-1800 GCF_000001215.4 Drosophila melanogaster
ATGTTGTGGCAAAATAAATGATTATTTGATGACCGAAATTTGGAAAAACAGACTCTGCAAAAATGTTGATATTTACAAACGAAATTTTCGTTATAACTTGGCTAAAAATGGTCACATAGATGTAAGAATAACTGTTTTGAGCAGCTTATTACCAGTGCTAACGATCCCTATTACTTTTTGAAGGATTTAGAAAACTAATTTTTGAATCAATTTTCGCATTTTTTGTAAGGAGGGTGGTCATCAAAATTTGCAAAATAATGCCAAAAAATTTAATTTCCATTTTTGAACACAGTTTGATTGGAAATTTTATTACGAGCTCAGTGAAGTATGACATTCCATATTCTGACAATTATTTTTAATGTTGTGGCAAAATAAATGATTATTTGATGACCGAAATTTGGAAAAACAGATTCTGCCAAAGTAATGATATTTACAAACGAAATTTTCGTCATAACTTGGTTAAAAATGGTCACATAGATGTAAGAATAACTGATTTGAGCAGCTAATTATCAGTGCTAACGATCCCTATTACTTTTTGAAGGATTTAGGGAAATTAATTTTTGGATCAATTTTCGCATTTTTTGTAAGGCATTTTTTGTAAAGGTCATCAAAATTTGCAAAATATGGCCAAAAAATTTAATTTCCATTTTTGAACACAGTTTGATTGGAAATTTTATTACGAGCTCAGTGAGGTATGACTTTCCATATTCAGACAATTATATTTTATGTTGTTTCAAAATAAATGACTATTTGATGACCGAAATTTGGAAAAACAGATTCTGCAAAAATGTTGATATTTACAAACGAAATTTTCGTTATAACTTGGCTAAAAATGGTCACATAGATGTACGAATAACTGATTTAAGCAGCTAATTACCAGTGCTAACGATCTCTATTACTTTTTGAAGGATTTGGGGAAAATAATTTTTGAGTCAATTTTCGCATTTTTTGTAAGGAGGGTGGTCATCAAAATTTGCAAAATAATGCCAAAAAATTTAATTTCCATTTTTGAACACAGTTTGATTGGAAATTTTATTACGAGCTCAGTGAGGTATGACATTCCATATTCTGACAATTATTTTTTATGTTGTGGCAAAATAAATGATTATTTGATGACCCGAAATTTGGAAAAACAGATTCTGCCAAAGTAATGATATTTACAAACGAAATTTTCGTTATAACTTGGATAAAAATTGTCACATAGATGTAAGAATAACTGTTTTTAGCAGCTAATTACCAGTGCTAACGATCCCTATTACTTTTTGAAGGATTTAGGGAAATTAATTTTTGGATCAATTTTCGCATTTTTTGTAAGGAGGGGGGTCATCAAAATTTGCAAAATAATGCCAAAAAATTTAATTTCCATTTTTGAGCACAGTTTGATTGGAAATTTTATTATGAGCTCAGTGAGGTATGACATTCCATATTCAGACAATTATTTTTAATGTTGTGGCAAAATAAATGATTATTTGATGACCGAAATTTGGAAAAACAGACTCTGCCAAAGTAATGATATTTACAAACGAAATTTTCGTTATAACTTGGATAAAAATTGTCACATAGATGTAAGAATAACTGTTTTTAGCAGCTAATTACCAGTGCTAACGATCCCTATTACTTTTTGAAGGATTTAGGAAATTAATTTTTGGATCAATTTTCGCATTTTTTGTAAGGAGGGGGGTCATCAAAATTTGCAAAATATGGCCAAAAAATTTAATTTCCATTTTTGAGCACAGTTTGATTGGAAATTTTATTATGAGCTCAGTGAGGTATGACATTCCATATTCTGACAATTATTTT
>NW_001846241.1:0-1326 GCF_000001215.4 Drosophila melanogaster
GCAAAATAAATGATTATTTGATGACCGAAATTTGGAAAAACAGACTCTGCCAAAATGATGATATTTACAAACGAAATTTTCGTCAGAACTTGGTTAAAAATGGTCACATAGATGTAAGAATAACTGTTTTGAGCAGCTAATTATCAGTGCTAAAGATCCCTATTACTTTTTGAAGGATTTAGGGAAATTAATTTTTGGATCAGTTTTCGGATTTTTTGTAAGGAGGGTGGTCATCAAAATTTGCAAAATATGGCCAAAAAATTTAATTTCCATTTTTGAACACAGTTTGATTGGAAATTTTATTACGAGCTCAGTGAGGTATAACATTCCATATTCTGACAATTATTTTTTATGTTGTGGCAAAATAGATGATTATTTGATGATCGAAATTTGGCAAAACAGACTCTGCCAAAATATTGATATTTACAAACGAAATTTTCGTCATAACTTGGCTAAAAATGGTCACATAGATGTAAGAATAACTGGTTTGAGCAGCTAATTATCAGTGCTAACGATCCCTATTACTTTTTGAAGGAATTAGGGAAATTAATTTTTGAATCAATTTTCGCATTTTTTGTAAGAATGGGGGTCATCAAAATTTGCAAAATATGGCCAAAAAATGTAATTTCCATTTTTGAACACAGTTTGATTGGAAATTTTATTACGAGCTCAGTGAGGTATGACATTCCATATTCTGACAATTATTTTTAATGTTGTGGCAAAATTAATGATTATTTGATGACCGAAATTTGGAAAAACAGACTCTGCAAAAATGTTGATATTTACAAACGAAATTTTCTTTATAACTTGGCTAAAAATGGTCACATAGATGTAAGAATAACTGTTTTGAGCAGCTAATTACCAGTGCTAACGATCCCTATTACTTTTTGAAGGATTTAGAAAACTAATTTTTGGATCAATTTTCGTATTTTCTGTATGGAGGGGGGTCATCAAAATTTGCAAAATATGGCCAAAAAATTTAATTTCCATTTTTGAACACAGTTTGATTGGAAATTTTATTACGAGCTCAGTGAAGTATGACATTCCATATTCTGACAATTATTTTTAATGTTGTGGCAAAATAAATGATTATTTGATGACCGAAATTTGGAAAAACAGATTCTGCCAAAGTAATGATATTTACAAACGAAATTTTCGTCATAACTTGGTTAAAAATGGTCACCATAGATGTAAGAATAACTGATTTGAGCAGCTTATTATCAGTGCTAAAGATCCCTAATACTTTTTGAAGGATTTAGGGAAATTAATTTTTGGATCAGTTTTCGGATTTTTTGTAAGGAGGGTGGTCATCAAAATTTGCAAAAT
>NW_001845888.1:0-1841 GCF_000001215.4 Drosophila melanogaster
AACGAAATTTTCGTTATAACTTGGCTAAAAATGGTCACATAGCAGCTACTTACCAGTGCTAACGATCCCTATTACTTTTTGAAGGACTTAGGGATATTATTTTTTGGATCAATTTTCGCATTTTTTGTAAGAATGGGGGTCATCAAAATTTGCAAAATATGGCCAAAAAATTTAATTTCCATTTTTGAACACAGTTTGATTGGAAATTTTATTACGATCTCAGTGAAGTATAACATTCCATATTCTGACAATTATTTTTAATGTTGTGGCAAAATAAATGATTATTTGATGACCGAAATTTGGAAAAACAGATTCTGCAAAAATGTTGATATTTACAAACGAAATTTTCTTTATAACTTGGCTAAAAATGGTCACATAGATGTAAGAATAACTGTTTTGAGCAGCTAATTACCAGTGCTAACGATCCCTATTACTTTCTGAAGGATTTAGGAAAATTAATTTTTGGATCAATTTTCGCATTTTTGTAAGGAGGGGGGTCATCAAAATTTGCAAAATATGGCCAAAAAATTTAATTTCCATTTTCGAACACAGTTTGATTGGAAATTGTATTACGAGCTCAGTGAGGTATGACATTCCATATTCAGACAATTATTTTTTATGTTGTGGCAAAATAAATGATTATTTGATGACCGAAATTTGGAAAAAGAGACTGCAAAAATGTTGAAATGTACAAACGAAATTTTCGTCATAACTTGGCTAAAAATGGTCACATAGATGTAAGAATAACTGTTTTGAGCAGCTAATTACCAGTGCTAACGATCCCTATTACTTTTTGAAGGATTTAGGAAATTAATTTTTATATCAATTTTCGCATTTTTTGTAAGGAGGGGGGTCATCAAAATTTGCAAAATATGGCCAAAAAATGTAATTTCCATTTTTGAACACAGTTTGATTGGAAATTTTATTATGAGCTCAGTGAAGTATGACATTCCATAATTAGACAATTATTTTTTATGTTGTGGCAAAATAAATGATTATTTGATGACCGAAATTTGGAAAAACAGATTCTGCAAAAATGTTGATATTTACAAACGAAATTTTCGTTATAACTTGGCTAAAAATGGTCACATAGATGTACGAATAACTGTTTTGAGCAGCTAATTACCAGTGCTAACGATCCCTATTACTTTTTGAAGGATTTAGGGAAATTAATTTTTGGATTAACTTCCGCATTTTTTGTAAGAATGGGGGTCATCAAAATTTGCAAAATAATGCCAAAAAATTTAATTTCCATTTTTGAACACAGTTTGATTGGAAATTTTATTACGAGCTCAGTGAAGTATGACATTCCATATTCAGACAATTATTTTTTATGTTGTGTCAAAATAAATGATTATTTGATGACCGAAATTTGGAAAAACAGATTCTGCAAAAATGTTGATATTTACAAACGAAATTTTCGTTATAACTTGGCTAAAAATGGTCACATAGATGTACGAATAACTGTTTTGAGCAGCTAATTACCAGTGCTAACGATCCCTATTACTTTCTGAAGGATTTAGGAAAATTAATTTTTGGATCAATTTTCGCATTTTTTGTAAGGAGGGGGGTCATCAAAATTTGCAAAATATGGCCAAAAAATTTAATTTCCATTTTTGAACACAGTTTGATTGGAAATTTTATTACGAGCTCAGTGAGGTATGACATTCCATATTCTGACAATTATTTTTAATGTTGTGGCAAAATAAATGATTATTTGATGACCGAAATTTGGAAAAGCAGACTCTGCAAAAATGTTGATATTTACAAACGAAATTTTCGTTATAACTTGGCTAAAAATGGTCACATAGATGTAAGAATACCTGTTCCAGCAGCTAAGT
>NW_001845361.1:0-2216 GCF_000001215.4 Drosophila melanogaster
TAAATATCAACATTTTGGCAGAGTCTGTTTTTCCAAATTTCGGTCATCAAATAATCATTTATTTTGCCACAACATAAAAAATAATTGTCTGAATATGGAATGTCATACCTCACTGAGCTCGTAATAAAATTTCCAATCAAACTGTGTTCAAAAATGGAAATTTAATTTTTTGGCCATATTTTGCAAATTTTGATGACCCCCCTCCTTACAAAAAATGCGAAAATTGATTCAAAAATTAATTTCCCTAAATCCTTCAAAAAGTAATAGAGATCGTTAGCACTGGTAATTAGCTGCTCAAAACAGTTATTCTTACGTCTATGTCACCATTTTTAGCCAAGTTATAACGAAAATTTCGTTTGTAAATATCCACATTTTGGCAGAGTCTGTTTTTCCAAATTTCGGTCATCAACTATCATTTATTTTGCCACAACATAAAAAATAATTGTCTGAATATGGAATGTCATACCTCACTGAGCTCGTAATAAAATTTCCAATCAAACTGTGTTCAAAAATGGAAATTAAATTTTTGGCCATATTTTGCAAATTTTGATGACCACCCTCCTTCCAATAAATGCGAAAATTTATCCAAAAATTAATTTTCCTAAATCCTTCAAAAAGTAATAGGGATCGTTAGCACTGGTAATTAGCTGCTCAAAACAGTTGTTCTTACATCTATGTCACCATTTTTAGCCAAGTTATAACGAAAATTTCGTTTGTAAATATCAACATTTTGGCAGAATCTGTTTTTCCACATTTCGGTCTTCAACTATCATTTATTTTGCCACAACATTAAAAATAATTGTCTGAATATGGAATGTCATACCTCACTGAGCTTGTAATAAAATTTCCAATCAAACTGTGTTCAAAAAATGGAAATTAAATTTTTTGGCCATATTTTGTAAATTTCGATGACTCCCCTCCTTACAAAAAATGCGAAAATTGATCGAAAAATTAATTTCCCTAAATCCTTCAAAAAGAAATAGCGATCGTTAGCACTGGTAATTAGCTGCTCAAAAAAGTTATTCTTACATCTATGTGACAATTTTTAGCCAAACTATAACGAAAATTTTGTTTGTAAATATCAACCTTTTGGCAGAGTCTGTTTTTCCAAATTTCGGTCATCAAATAATCATTTATGTTGCCAAAACATTAAAAATAATTGTCTGAATATGGAATGTCATACCTCACTAAGCTCGTAATAAAATTTCCAATCAAACTGTGTTCAGAAATGGAAATTAAATTTTTTGGCCATATTTTGCAAATTTTTATGACCCCCTCCTTCCAAAAAATGCGAAAATTGATCCGAAAATTAATTTCCCTAAATCCTTCAAAAAGAAATAGCGATCGTTAGCACTGGTAATTAGCTGCTCAAAAAAGTTATTCTTACATCTATGTGACAATTTTTAGCCAAACTATAACGAAAATTTTGTTTGTAAATATCAACCTTTTGGCAGAGTCTGTTTTTCCAAATTTCGGTCATCAAATAATCATTTATGTTGCCAAAACATTAAAAATAATTGTCTGAATATGGAATGTCATACCTCACTGAGCTCGTAATAAAATTTCCAATCAAACTGTGTTCAGAAATGGAAATTAAATTTTTGGCCATATTTTGCAAATTTTGATGACCACCCTCCTTCCAATAAATGCGAAAATTGATCGAAAAATTAATTTCCCTAAATCCTTCAAAAAGAAATAGCGATCGTTAGCACTGGTAATTAGCCGCTCAAAACAGTTATTCTTACATCTATGTCACCATTTTTAGCCAAGTTATAACGAAAATTTCGTTTGTAAATATCAACATTTTGGCAGAATCTGTTTTTCCACATTTCGGTCTTCAACTATCATTTATTTTGCCACAACATTAAAGATAATTGTCTGAATATGGAATGTCATACCTCACTGAGCTTGTAATAAAATTTCCAATCAAACTGTGTTCAAAAAATGGAAATTAAATTTTTTGGCCATATTTTGTAAATTTCGATGACTCCCCTCCCTACCAAAAATGCGAAAATTGATCGAAAAATTAATTTCCCTAAATCCTTCAAAAAGTAATAGGGGATCGTTAGCACTGGTAATTAGCTGCTCAAAACAGTTGTTCTTACATCTATGTCACCATTTTTAGCCAAGTTATAACGAAAATTTCCGTTTGTAAATATCATTACTTTGGCAGTATCTGTTTTTCCACATTTCGGTCTTCAAATATCATTTATTTT
>NW_001845361.1:2236-3002 GCF_000001215.4 Drosophila melanogaster
ATTTCGGTCTTCAAAATAATCATTTTATTTTGCCCGCAACATTAAAAATTATTGTCAGAATATAGAATGTCATACTTCACTGAGCTCATTATAAAATTTCCAATCAAACTGTATTCAAAAAATGGAAATTAAATTTTTTGGCCGTATTTTGTAAATTTCGATGACTCCCCTCCTTACAAAAAATGCGAAAATTGATCGAAAAATTAATTTCCCTAAATCCTTCAAAAAAAAATAGCGATCGTTAGCACTGGTAATTAGCTGCTCAAAACAGTTATTCTTACATCTATGTGACAATTTTTAGCCAAGCTATAACGAAAATTTCGTTTGTAAATATCATTACTTTGGCAGAATCTGTTTTTCCAAAATTCGGTTATCAAATAATCATTTATTTTGCCACAACATAAAAAATAATTGTCTGAATATGGAATGTCATACCTCACTGAGCTTGTAGTAAAATTTCCAATCAAACTGTGTTCAAAAAATGGAAATTAAACTTTTTGGCCATATTTTGCAAATTTTGATGACCCCCCTCCTTACAAAAAATGCGAAAATTGATCCAAAAATTAATTTCCCTAAATCCTTCAAAAAGAAATAGCGATCGTTAGCACTGGTAATTAGCTGCTCAAAACAGTTATTCTTACATCTATGTGACAATTTTTAGCCAAGTTATAACGAAAATTTCGTTTGTAAATATCAACATTTTGGCAGAATCTGTTTTTCCAAATTTCGGTCTTCAAATAATCATTTATTTTGCCGCAACATTAAA
>NW_001845426.1:0-2822 GCF_000001215.4 Drosophila melanogaster
CACAGTTTGATTGGAAATTTTATTACGAGCTCAGTGAGGTATGACATTCCATATTCAGACAATTATTTCGTATGTTGTGGCAAAATAAATTATTATTTGATGACCGAAATTTGGAAAAACAGATTCTGCCAAAATGTTTATATTTACAAACCAAATTTTCGTTATAACTTGGCTAAAAATGGTCACATAGATGTAAGAATAACTGTTTTGAGCAGCTAATTACCAGTGCTAACGATCCCTATTACTTTTTGAAGGATTTTGGGAAATTAATTTTTGGATCAATTTTCGCATTTTTTGTATGGAGGGGGGTCATCAAAATTTGCTAAATATGGCCATAAAATTTAATTTCCATTTTTGAACACAGTTTGATTGGAAATTTTATTACGAGCTCAGTGAGGTATGACATTCCATATTCAGACAATTATTTTTAATGTTGTGGCAAAATAAATGATTATTTGATGACCGAAATTTGGAAAAACAGACTCTGCAAAAATGTTGATATTTACAAACGAAATTTTCGTTATAACTTGGCTAAAAATGGTCACATAGATGTAAGAATAACTGTTTTGAGCAGCTAATTACCAGTGCTAACGATCCCTATTACTTTTTGAAGGATTTTGGGAAATTAATTTTTGGATCAATTTTCACATTTTTTGTAATTCCATATTCAGACAATTATTTTTTATGTTGTGGCAAAATAAATGATTTTTTGATGACCGAAATTTGGAAAAACAGATTCTGCCAAAATGTTGATATTTACAAACCAAATTGTCGTTATAACTTGGCTAAAAATTGTCAAAGACTCTGCAAAAATGTTGATATTTACAAACGAAATTTTCGTTATAACTTGGCTAAAAATGGTCACATAGATGAAAGATGTTTTGAGCAGCCAGTGCTAACGATCCCTATTACTTTTTGAAGGATTTAGGGAAATTAATTTTTGGATCAATTTTCGCATTTTTTGTAAGGAGGTAAGGGGGTCATCAAAATTTGCAAAATATGGCCAAAAAATTTAATTTCCATTTTTGAACACAGTTTGATTGGAAATTTTATTACGAGCTCAGTGAGGTATGACATTCCATATTCTGACAATTATTTTTAATGTTGTGGCAAAATAAATGATTATTTGATGACCGAAATTTGGAAAACCAGATTCTGCCAAAGTAATGATATTTACAAACGAAATTTTCGTTATAACTCGGCTAAAAATGGTCACATAGATGTAAGAATAACTGTTTTGAGCAGCTAATTACCAGTGCTAGCGATCCCTATTACTTTTTGAAGGATTTAGGGAAATTAATTTTTGGATCAATGTTCGCATTTTTTGTAAGGAGGTAAGGGGGTCATCAAAATTTGCCAAATATGGCCAAAAAATTTAATTTCCATTTTTGAACACAGTTTGATTGGAAATTTTATTACGAGCTCAGTGAGGTATGACATTCCATATTCAGACAATTATTTTTAATGTTGTGGCAAAATAAATGATTATTTGATGACCGAAATTTGGAAAAACAGATTCTGCCAAAATGTTGATATTTACAAACCAAATTGTCGTTATAACTTGGCTAAAAATTGTCAAAGACTCTGCAAAAATGTTGATATTACAAACGAAATTTTCGTTATAACTTGGCTAAAAATGGTCACATAGATGTACGAAGATCTGTTTTGAGCAGCTAATTACCAGTGCTAACGATCCCTATTACTTTTTGAAGGATTTAGGAAATTAATTTTTGGATCAATTTTCGCATTTTTTGTAAGGAGGGGGGTCACCAAAATTTTCCAAATATGGCCAAAAAATTTAATTTCCATTTTTGAACACAGTTTGATTGGAAATTTTATTACGAGCTCAGTGAGGTATGACATTCCATATTCAGACAATTATTTTTCATGTTGTGGCAAAATAAATGATTTTTTGATGACCGAAATTTGGAAAAACAGACTCTGCAAAAATGTTGATATTTACAAACGAAATTTTCGTTATAACTCGGCTAAAAATGGTCACATAGATGTAAGAATAACTGTTTTGAGCAGCTAATTACCAGTGCTAGCGATCCCTATTACTTTTTGAAGGATTTAGGGAAATTAATTTTTGGATCAATGTTCGCATTTTTTGTAAGGAGGTAAGGGGGTCATCAAAATTTGCAAAATATGGCCAAAAAATTTAATTTCTATTTTTGAACACTGTTTGATTGGAAATTTTATTACGAGCTCACTGAAGTATGACATTCCATATTCTGACAATTATTTTTAATGTTGTGGCAAAATAAATGATTATTTGATGACCGAAATTTGGAAAACCAGATTCTGCCAAAGTAATGATATTTACAAACGAAATTTTCGTTATAACTCGGCTAAAAATGGTCACATAGATGTAAGAATAACTGTTTTGAGCAGCTATTTACCAGTGCTAACGATCCCTATTACTTTTTGAAGAATTTAGGGAAATTAATTTTTGGATCAATTTTCGCATTTTTCGTAAGGAGGGGGTCATCAAAATTTGCAAAATATGGCCAAAAAATTTAATTTCCATTTTTGAACACAGTTTGATTGGAAATTTTATTACGAGCTCAGTGAGGTATGACATTCCATATTCAGACAATTATTTTTTATGTTGTGGCAAAATAAATGATTTTTTAATGACCGAAATTTGGAAAAACAGACTCTGCAAAAATGTTGATATTTACAAACGAAATTTTCGGTTATAACTTGCCTAAAAATGGTCACATAGATGTACGAATATCTGTTTTGAGCAGCTAATTACCAGTGCTAACGATCCCTATTACTTTTTGAAGGATTTAGGAAATTAATTTTTGGATCAATTT
>NW_001847125.1:0-1042 GCF_000001215.4 Drosophila melanogaster
TTCCATTTTTGAACACAGGTTGATTGGAAATTTTATTACGAGCTCAGTGAGGTATGACATTCCATATTCAGACAATTATTTTTTATGTTGTGGCAAAATAAATTATTATTTGATGACCGAAGTTTGGAAAAACAGATTCTGCAAAAATGTTGATATTTACAAACGAAATTTTCGTTATAACTTGGCTAAAAATGGTCACATAGATGTAAGAATAACTGTTTTGAGCAGCTAATTACCATTGCTAACGATCCCTATTACTTTTTGAAGGATTTAGGGAAATTAATTTTTGGATCAACTTTCGCATTTTTTGTAAGGAGGGTGGTCATCAAAATTTGCAAAATAATGCCAAAAAATTTAATTTCCATTTTTGAACACAGTTTGATTGGAAATTTTATTACGAGCTCAGTGAAGTATGACATTCCATATTCTGACAATTATTTTTAATGTTGTGGCAAAATAAATGATTATTTGATGACCGAAATTTGGAAAAACAGATTCTGCCAAAGTAATGATATTTACAAACGAAATTTTCGGTTATAACTTGGATAAAAATTGTCACATAGATGTAAGAATAACTGTTTTGAGCAGCTAATTACCAGTGCTAACGATCCCTATTACTTTTTGAAGGATTTAGGAAATTAATTTTTGGATCAATTTTCGCATTTTTTGTAAGGAGGGGGGTCATCAAAATTTGCAAAATATGGCCAAAAAATTTAATTTCCATTTTTGAACACAGTTTGATTGGAAATTTTATTACGAGCTCAGTGAGGTATGACATTCCATATTCTGACAATTATTTGTAATGTTGTGGCAAAATAAATGATTATTTGATGACCGAAATTTGGAAAAACAGACTCTGCAAAAATGTTGATATTTACAAACGAAATTTTCGTTATAACTTAGCTAAAAATGGTCACATAGATGTAAGAATAAATGTTTTGAGCAGCTAATTACCAGTGCTAACGATCCCTATTACTTTTTGAAGGATTTAGGAAACTAATTTTTGGATCAATTTTCGATTTTCTGTATGGAGGGGGGTCAT
>NW_001845708.1:0-2132 GCF_000001215.4 Drosophila melanogaster
TTTATGTTGTGGCAAAATAAATGATTTTTTGATGACCGAAATTTGGAAAAAAAGACTCTGCAAAAATGTTGATATTTACAAACGAAATTTTCGTTATAACTTGGCTAAAAATGGTCACATAGATGTACGAATATCTGTTTTGAGCAGCTATTTACCAGTGCTAACGATCCCTATTACTTTTTAAAGGATTTAGGAAATTAATTTTTGGATCAATTTTTGCATTTTTTGGAAGGAGGGGGGTCATCAAAATTTGCAAAATATGGCCAAAAAATTTAATTTCCATTTTTGAACACAGTTTGATTGGAAATTTTATTACGATCTCAGTGAGGTATGACATTCCATATTCAGACAATTATTTTTTATGTTGTGGCAAAATAAATGATTATTTGATGCCCGAAATTTGGAAAAACAGATTCTGCCAAAGAAATGATATTTACAAACGAAATTTTCGTCATAACTTGGTTGAAAATGGTCACATAGATGTAAGAATAACTGTTTTGAGCAGCTAATTATCAGTGCTAACGATCCCTATTACTTTTTGAAGGATTTAGGGAAATTAATTTTTGGATCAATTTTCGCATTTTTTGTAAGGAGGGTGGTCATCAAAATTTGCAAAATATGGCCAAAAAATTTAATTTCCATTTTTGAACACAGTTTGATTGGAAATTTTATTACGAGCTCAGTGAGGTATGACATTCCATATTCAGACAATTATTTTTTATGTTGTGGCAAAATAAATGATTATTTGATGACCGAAATTCGGAAAAACAGACTCTGCAAAAATGTTGATATTTACAAACGAAATTTTCGTTATAACTTGGCTAAAAATGGTCACATAGATGTAAGAATAACTGTTTTGAGCAGCTAATTACCAGTGCTAACGATCCCTATTACTTTTTGAAGGATTTAGGAAACTAATTTTTGGATCAATTTTCGTATTTTCTGTATGGGGGGGTCATCAAAATTTGCAAAATATGGCCAAAAAATTTCATTTCCATTTTTGAACACAGTTTGATCGGAAATTTTATTACGAGCTCAGTGAGGTATGGCATTCCATATTCAGACAATTTTTTTTGTATGTTGTGGCAAAATAAATGATTATTTGATGACCGAAATTTGGAAAAACAGACTCTGCAAAAATGTTGATATTTACAAACGAAATTTTCGTTATAACTTGGCTAAAAATGGTCACATAGATGTAAGAATAACTAAGTGCTAACGATCCCTATTACTTTTTGAAGGATTTAGGGAAATTAATTTTTGGATCAATTTTCGCATTTTTTGTAAGGATGGGGGTCATCAAAATTTGCAAAATATGGCCAAAAAATGTAATTTCCATTTTTGAACACAGTTTGATTGGAAATTTTATTACGAGCTCAGTGAGGTATGACATTCCATATTCTGACAATTATTTTTAATGTTGTGGCAAAATAAATGATTATTTGATGACCGAAATTTGGAAAAACAGACTCTGCAAAAATGTAGATATTTACAAACCAAATTTTCGTTATAACTTGGCTAAAAATGGTCACATAGATGTAAGAATAACTGTTTTGAGCAGCTAATTACCAGTGCTAACGATCCCTATTACTTTTTGAAGGATTTAGGGAAATTAATTTTTGGATCAATTTTCGCATTTTTTGTAAGGATAGGGGTCATCAAAATTTGCAAAATATGGCCAAAAAATTTAATTTCCATTTTTGATCACAGTTTGATTGGAAATTTTATTACGACCTCAGTGAGGTATGACATTCCATATTCAGACAATTATTTTTTATGTTGTGGCAAAATAAATGATTATTTGATGACCGAAATTTGGAAAAACAGACTCTGCAAAAATGTAGATATTTACAAACCAAATTTTCGTTATAACTTGGCTAAAAATGGTCACATAGATGTAAGAATAACTGTTTTGAGCAGCTAATTGCCAGTGCTAACGATCCCTATTACTTTTTGAATGATTTAGGGAAATTAATTTTTGGATCAATTTTCGCATTTTTTGTAAGAATGGGGGTCATCAAAATTTGCAAAATATGGCCAAAAAATTTAATTTCCATTTTTGAACACAGTTTGATTGGAAATTTTATTACGAGCTCAGTGAAGTATAACATTCCATATTCTGACAATATTTT
>NW_001845646.1:0-2287 GCF_000001215.4 Drosophila melanogaster
AGCTCAGTGAGATATGCCATTCCATATTCAGACAATTATTTCGTATGTTGTGGCAAAATAAATGATTATTTGATGACCGAAATTTGGAAAAACAGATTCTGCCAAAATGTTGATATTTATAAACCAAATTTTCGTTATAACTTGGCTAAAAATTGTCACAGGCTCTGCAAAAATGTTGATATTTACAAACGAAATTTTCGTTATAACTTGGCTAAAAATGGTCACATAGATGTGAGAATAACTGTTTTGAGCAGCTAATTACCAGTGCTAACGATCCCTATTACTTTTTGAAGGATTAAGGAAATTAATTTTTGGATCAATTTTCGCATTTTTTGTAAGGGGTCATCAAAATTTGCAAAATATGGCCAAAAAATTTAATTTCCATTTTTGAACACAGTTTTATTGGAAATTTTATTACGAGCTCAGTGAGGTATGACATTCCATATTCAGACAATTATTTCGTATGTTGTGGCAAAATAAATGATTATTTGATGACCGAAATTTGGAAAAACAGATTCTGCCAAAATGTTGATATTTACAAACCAAATTTTCGTTATAACTTGGCTAAAAATTGTCACAGGCTCTGCAAAAATGTTGATATTTACAAACGAAATTTTCGTTATAACTTGGCTAAAAATGGTCACATAGATGTAAGAATAACTGTTTTGAGCGGCTAATTACCAGTGCTAACGATCCCTATTACTTTTTGAAGGATTTTGGGAAATTCATTTTTGGATCAATTTTCGCATTTTTTGTAAGGAGGGGGGTCATAAAAATTTGCAAAATATGGCCAAAAAATTTAATTTCCATTTTTGAACACAGTTTGATTGGAAATTTTATTACGAGCTCAGTGAGGTATGACATTCCATATTCAGACAAAATATTATTTTTTATGTTGTGGCAAAATAAATGATTATTTGATGACCGAAATTTGGAAAAACAGATTCTGCCAAAATGTTGATATTTACAAACCAAATTTTCGTTATAACTTGGCTAAAAATTGTCACAGGCTCTGCAAAAATGTTGATATTTACAAACGAAATTTTCGTTATAACTTGGCTAAAAATGGTCACATAGATGTAAGAATAACTGTTTTGAGCGGCTAATTACCAGTGCTAACGATCCCTATTACTTTTTGAAGGATTTTGGGAAATTCATTTTTGGATCAATTTTCGCATTTTTTGTAGGAGGGGGGTCATAAAAATTTGCAAAATATGGCCAAAAAATTTAATTTCCATTTTTGAACACAGTTTTATTGGAAATTTTATTACGAGCTCAGTGAGGTATGACATTCCATATTCAGACAATTATTTCGTATGTTGTGGCAAAATAAATGATTATTTGATGACCGAAATTTGGAAAAACAGATTCTGCCAAAATGTTGATATTTATAAACCAAATTTTCGTTATAACTTGGCTAAAAATTGTCACAGGCTCTGCAAAAATGTTGATATTTACAAACGAAATTTTCGTTATAACTTGGCTAAAAATGGTCACATAGATGTAAGATGTTTTGAGCGGCTAATTACCAGTGCTAACGATCCCTATTACTTTTTGAAGGACTTAGCGAAATTAATTTTTGAATCAATTTCCGCATTTTTTGTAAGGAGGGGGGTCATCAAAATTTGCAAAATATGGCCAAAAAATTTAATTTCCATTTTTGAACACAGTTTGATTGGAAATTTTATTACGAGATCAGTGAGGTATGACATTCCATATTTAGACAATTATATTTATGTTGTGGCAAAGTAAATGATGATTTGAAATTTGGAAAAACAGACTCTGCAAAAATGTTGATATTTACAAACGAAATTTTCGTTATAACTTGGCTAAAAATGGTCACATAGATGTAAGAATAACTGTTTTGACCAGCTAATTACCAGTGCTAACGATCCCTATTACTTTTTGAAGGATTTAGGGAAATTAATTTTTGGATCAATTTTCGCATTTTTTGTAAGGAGGGGGGTCATCAAAATTTGCAATATATGGCCAAAAAATTTAATTTCCATTTTTGAACACAGTTTGATTGGAAATTTTATTACGAGCTCAGTGAGATATGACATTCCATATTCAGACAATTATTTCGTATGTTGTGGCAAAATAAATGATTATTTGATGACCGAAATTTGGAAAAACAGATTCTGCCAAAATGTTGATATTTATAAACCAAATTTTCGTTATAACTTGGCTAAAAATTGTCACAGGCTCTGCAAAAATGTTGATATTTACAAACGAAATTTTCGTTATAACTTGGCTAAAAATGGTCACATAGATGTGAGAATAACTG
>NW_001847087.1:0-1049 GCF_000001215.4 Drosophila melanogaster
TTTCGTTATAACTTGGCTAAAAATGGTCCCATAGATGTAAGAATAACTGTTTTGAGCAGCTAATTACCAGTGCTAACGATCCCTATTACTTTTTGAAGGATTTAGGGAAATTAATTTTTGGATCACTTTTCGCATTTTTTGTAAGGAGGGGGGTCATCAAAATTTGCAAAATATGGCCAAAAAATGTAATTTCCATTTTTGAACACAGTTTGATTGGAAATTTTATTACGAGCTCAGTGAGGTATGACATTCCATATTCAGACAATTATTTTTTATGTTGTGGCAAAATAAATGATTATTTGATGACCGAAATTTGGAAAAACAGACTCTGCAAAAATGTTGATATTTACAAACGAAATTTTCGTCATAACTTGGCTAAAAATGTTCACATAGATGTAAGAATAACTGTTTTAAGCAGCTAATTACCAGTGCTAACGGTCTCTATTACTTTTTGTAGGATTTAGGGAAATTAATTTTTGGATCAATTTTCGCATTTTTTGTAAAGAGGGGGGTCATCAAAATTTGCAAAATATGGCCAAAAAATGTAATTTCCATTTTTGAACACAGTTTGATTGGAAATTTTATTACGAGCTCAGTGAGGTATGACATTCCATATTCAGACAATTATTTTTAATGTTGTGGCAAAATAAATGATTATTTGATGACCGAAATTTGGAAAAACAGACTCTGCAAAAATGTTGATATTTACAAACGAAATTTTCGTTATAACTTGGCTAAAAATGGTCACATAGATGTAAGAATAACTGTTTTGAGCAGCTAATTACCAGTGCTAACGATCCCTATTACTTTTTGAAGGATTTAGAAAACTAATTTTTGGATCAATTTTCGCATTTTCTGTAAGGAGGGGGGTCATCAAAATTTGCAAAATATGCCCAAAAAATGTAATTTCCATTTTTGAACACAGTTTGATTGGAAATTTTATTACGAGCTCAGTGAGGTATGACATTCCATATTCTGACAATTATTTTTAATGTTGTGGCAAAATAAATGATTATTTAATGACCGAAATTTGGAAAAACAGATTCTGC
>NW_001845633.1:0-2322 GCF_000001215.4 Drosophila melanogaster
TTTTTGTAAGAAACTTGCTAATATGGCCAAAAAATTTAATTTCCATTTTTGAACACAGTTTGATTGGAAATTTTATTACGAGCTCAGTGAGATATGACATTCCATATTCAGACAATTATTTTTTATGTTGTGGCAAAATAAATGATTATTTGATGACCGAATTTTGGAAAAACAGATTCTGCCAAAATGTTGATATTTACAAACCAAATTTTCGTTATAACTTGGCTAAAAATGGTCACATAGATGTAAGAATAACTGTTTTGAGCAGCTCATTACTAGTGCTAACGATCCCTATTACTTTTTGAAGGACTAAGGAAAATTAATTTTTTAATCAATTTTCGCATTTTTTGTAAGGAGGGGGGTCATCAAACCTTGCCAAATATGGCCAAAAAATTTAATTTCCATTATTGAACACAGTTTGATTGGAAATTTTATTACGAGCTCAGTGAGATATGACATTCCATATTCAGACAATTATTTTTTATGTTGTGGCAAAATAAATGATTATTTGATGACCGAAATTTGGAAAAACAGATTCTGCCAAAATGTTGATATTTACAAACCAAATTTTCGTTATAACTTGGCTAAAAATGGTCACATAGATGTAGGAATAACTGTTTTGAGCAGCTAATTACCAGTGCTAACGATCCCTATTACTTTTTGAAGGATTTTGGGAAATTAATTTTTGGATCAATTTTCACATTTTTTGTAAGGAGGGGGGTCATCAAAACTTGCCAAATATGGCCAAAAAATTTAATTTACATTTTTGAACACAGTTTGATTGGAAATTTTATTACGAGCTCAATGAGCTATGACATTCCATATTCAGACAGTTATTTTTTATTTTGTGGCAAAATAAATGATTATTTGATGACCGAAATTTGGAAAAACAGATTCTGCCAAAATGTTGATATTTACAAACCAAATTTTCGTTATAACTTGGCTAAAAATGGTCACATAGATGTAAGAATAACTGTTTTGAGCAGCTCATTACTAGTGCTAACGATCCCTTATACTTTTTGTATAAGGACTAAGGAAAATTAATTTTTTAATCAATTTTCGCATTTTTTGTAAGGAGGGGGGTCATCAAACCTTGCCAAATATGGCCAAAAAATTTAATTTCCATTATTGAACACAGTTTGATTGGAAATTTTATTACGAGCTCAGTGAGATATGACATTCCATATTCAGACAATTATTTTTTATGTTGTGGCAAAATAAATGATTATTTGATGACCGAAATTTGGAAAAACAGATTCTGCCAAAATGTTGATATTTACAAACCAAATTTTCGTTTTTTTTAGGAATAACTGTTTTGAGCAGCTTATTACCAGTGCTAACGATCCCTATTACTTTTTGAAGGATTTAGGGAAATTAATTTTTGGATCAATTTTCGCATTTTTTGTAAGGAGGGGGGTCATCAAAATTTGCAAAATATGGCCAAAAAATTTAATTTCCATTTTTGAACACTGTTTGATTGGAAATTTTATTACGAGCTCAGTGAAGTATGACATTCCATATTCAGACAATTATTTTTAATGTTGTGGCAAAATAAATGATTATTTGATGACCGAAATTTGGAAAAACAGACTCTGCAAAAATGTTGATATTTACAAACGAAATTTTCGTTATAACTTGGCTAAAAATGGTTACATAGATGTAAGAATAACTGTTTTGAGCAGCTAATTACCAGTGCTAACGATCCCTATTACTTTTTGAAGGATTTTGGGAAATTAACTTTTGGATCAATTTTAACATTTTTTGTAAGAAACTTGCCAAATATGGCCAAAAAATTTAATTTCCATTTTTGAACACAGTTTGATTGGAAATTTTATTACGAGCTCAGTGAGATATGACATTCCATATTCAGACAGTTATTTTTTATGTTGTGGCAAAATAAATGATTATTTGATGACCGAAATTTGGAAAAACAGACTCTGTAAAAATGTTGATATTTACAAACGAAATTTTCGTTATAACTTGGCTAAAAATGGTCACATAGATGTAAGAATAACTGTTTTGAGCAGCTAATTACCAGTGCTAACGATCCCTATTACTTTTTGAAGGATTTAGGAAATTAATTTTTGGATCAATTTTCGCATTTTTTGTTAGGAGGGGGGTAATCAAAATTTGCAAAATATGGCCAAAAAATTTAATTTCCATTTTTGAATACAGTTTGATTGGAAATTTTATTACGAGCTCAGTGACATTCCATATTCAGACAATTATTTTTAATGTTGTGGCAAAATAAATGATTATTTGATGACCGAAATTTGGAAAAACAGACTCTGCAAAAATGTTGATATTTACAAACGAAATTTT
>NW_001845912.1:0-1792 GCF_000001215.4 Drosophila melanogaster
TATCAACATTTTTGCAGAATCTGTTTTTCCAAATTTCGGTCATCAAATAATCATTTATTTTGCCACAACATTAAAAATAATTGTCAGAATATGGAATGTCATACCTTACTGAGCTCGTAATAAAATTTCCAATCAAACTGTGTTCAAAAATGGAAATTAAATTTTTTGGCATAATTTTGCATATTTTGATGACCACCCTCCTTACAAAAAATGCGAAAATTGATTCAAAAATTAATTTCCCTAAATCCTTCAAAAAGTAATAGAGATCGTTAGCACTGGTAATTAGCTGCTTAAAACAGTTATTCTTACATCTATGTGACCATTTTTAGCCAAGTTATGACGAAAATTTCCTTTGTAAATATCAACAATTTTGCAGAGTCTGTTTTTCCCAATTTCGGTCATCAAATAATCATTTATTTTGCCACAACATTAAAAATAATTGTCAGAATATGGAATGTCATACCTCACTGAGCTCGTAATAAAATTTCCAATCAAACTGTGTTCAAAAATGGAAATTAAATTTTTTGGCATTATCAAATAATCATTTATTTTGCCACAACATAAAAAATAATTGTCTGAATATGGAATGTCATACCTCACTGAGCTCGTAATAAAATTTCCAATCAAACTGTGTTCAAAAATGGAAATTAAATTTTTTGGCCATATTTTGCAAATTTTGATGACCCCCCTCCTTACAGAAAATGCGAAAATTGATCCAAAAATTAGTTTCCTAAATCCTTCAAAAAGTAATAGGCATCGTTAGCACTGGTAATTTCCAAATTTCGGTCATCAAATAATCATTTATTTTGCCACAACATTAAAAATAATTGTCAGAATATGGAATGTCATACTTCACTGAGCTCGTAATAAAATTTCCAATCAAACTGTGTTCAAAAATGGAAATTAAATTTTTTGGCATTATTTTGCAAATTTTGATGACCACCCTCCTTACAAAAAATGCGAGAATTGATCCAAAAATTAATTTTCCTAAATCCTTCAAAAAGTAATAGGGATCGGTTAGCACTGGTAATTAGTTGCTTAAAACAGTTATTCTTACATCTATGTGACCATTTTTAGCCAAGTTATAACGAAAATTTGGTTTGTATATATCTACATTTTTGCAGAGTCTGTTTTTCCAAATTTCGGTCATCAAATAATCATTTATTTTGCCACAACATAAAAAATAATTGTCTGAATATGGAATGTCATACCTTACTGAGCTCGTAATAAAATTTCCAATCAAACTGTGTTCAAAAATGGAAATTAAATTTTTTGGCCATATTTGGCAAATTTTGATGACCCCTCCTTACAAAAAATGCGAAAATTGATCCAAAAATTAATTTCCCTAAATCCTTCAAAAAGTAATAGGGATCGTTAGCACTGGTAATTAGCTGCTTAAAACAGTTATTGTTACATCTATGTCACCATTTTTAGCCAAGTTATAACGAAAATTTGGTTTGTAAATATCAACATTTTGGCAGAATCTGTTTTTGCAAATTTCGGTCATCAAATAATCATTTATTTTGCCACAACATAAAAAATAATTGTCAGAATATGGAATGTCATACTTCACTGAGCTCGTAATAAAATTTCCAATCAAACTGTGTTCAAAAATGGAAATTAAATTTTTTGGCCATATTTTGCATATTTTGATGACCCCCCTCCTTACAGAAAATGCGAAAATTGATCCAAAAATTAGTTTCCTAAATCCTTCAAAAAGTAATAGGGATCGTTAGCACTGGTAATTAGCTGCTTAAAACAGTTATTGGTACATATATGTGACCATTTTTAG
>NW_001846826.1:0-1115 GCF_000001215.4 Drosophila melanogaster
TTGTGTCGATATTTTCTCCTCGGACCTTGAAAATTTATGGTGGGGACACGCAAACTTCTCAACAGGCCGTACCAATATCCGCAGCTGGTCTCCAAGGTGAAGAGTCTCTAGTCGATAGAATAATGTAGGTAAGGGAAGTCGGCAAATTAGATCCGTAACTTCGGGATAAGGATTGGCTCTGAAGATTGAGATAGTCGGGCTTGATTGGGAAACAATAACATGGTTTATGTGCTCGTTCTGGGTAAATAGAGTTTCTAGCATTTATGTTAGTTACTTGTTCCCCGGATAGTTTAGTTACGTAGCCAATTGTGGAACTTTCTTGCTAAAATTTTTAAGAATACTATTTGGGTTAAACCAATTAGTTCTTATTAATTATAACGATTATCAATTAACAATCAATTCAGAACTGGCACGGACTTGGGGAATCCGACTGTCTAATTAAAACAAAGCATTGTGATGGCCCTAGCGGGTGTTGACACAATGTGATTTCTGCCCAGTGCTCTGAATGTCAAAGTGAAGAAATTCAAGTAAGCGCGGGTCAACGGCGGGAGTAACTATGACTCTCTTTAGATGTAAGCAAGGCATTTGATTCTCTATCACATGCATCTATATACGACACCTTACGTGCTTATGGTGCGCCAAAGGGCTTCGTTGACTACGTACAGAACACGTACGAGGGCGGTGGTACCAGTCTCAATGGGGACGGTTGGAGTTCAGAGGAATTCGTCCCTGCTAGAGGAGTGAAGCAGGGTGACCCTTTGTCTCCTATTCTATTTAACTTGGTAATGGACAGGTTACTTAGAACCTTACCCAGCGAAATTGGTGCCAAAGTCGGAAATGCCATTACTAACGCGGCCGCGTTTGCAGATGATTTGGTACTATTTGCGGAAACTCGGATGGGGCTTCAAGTATTGTTGGACAAGACGTTGGATTTTCTATCTATCGTCGGCCTCAAACTTAATGCCGACAAATGTTTTACCGTTGGCATTAAGGGCCAGCCGAAACAGAAGTGTACCGTGTTAGAGGCACAGAGCTTCTACGTAGGCTCGAGTGAGATTCCATCACTGAAGCGCACGGACGAGTGGAAGTACTTAGGCATCAACTTCACTGCAACC
>NW_001845346.1:0-3076 GCF_000001215.4 Drosophila melanogaster
AATCACATTGATGTGATCGACATACAAATTGTGACAGACGGACACTCTATGGATGATGATCACCAGCGCAAAATCAATAGATACCGACAGACCGGACATACGGAACTGAATTGCGTCGCAGATTCAAAGCCGCAGGTGACATTGAATTCCATTCTGCCACCCTGAACTGGAGGGGGATCTGGAGTGGTCAATCCGTTAAAAGATTGATAGCAAAGGGTCTCCTCAGCAAATATGATAGTCATATCATTAGCGTCCAGGTTATGAGAGGCAGTCTCGGTTGTTTTAAACAGTTCATGTACCTGAGCGGGTTTTCCCGAGATTGGACTTAGCTAAATCGTTTGGTTCAAAACATTTGCTTGCTGTCTTGGCATAACATCAATAAAGGCATAAACATCGCAAAATAATGGTTATAATTAAATGGCTATGAGGATGGTTTTAGTACGTAGGCGTTGCGGAACTTCGGTTCATATAGAGCAATGAATCGTGCATGCTAGGAAAACTGACCACACACAGTGTTGGCAGACCTAGTATCTTTCGAAGATTTCCATACCTCCGCGATCAAAAAAAAAAAAAAATAGCCAAATGCCTCGTCATCTAATTAGTGACGCGCATGAATGGATTAACGAGATTCCTACTGTCCCTATCTACTATCTAGCGAAACCACAGCCAAGGGAACGGGCTTGGAATAATTAGCGGGGAAAGAAGACCCTTTTGAGCTTGACTCTAATCTGGCAGTGTAAGGAGACATAAGAGGTGTAGAATAAGTGGGAGATATTAGACCTCGGTTTGGTATCGTCAATGAAATACCATCGGCCCAGAAGAGTTCATGCAGAAGCTTCACGAAAACAACTTCGATAGCGAAATGACTCTGGCCCAGTTTAAAAAGTCGGTGCACCTGGTGACCAAGGCGTGGTCGGCAACTGACTGTGCCATTGTAAACGTGACGCTAGAGGTAGACGACCGGGCGATGGCGAAACTTGATGTAAACGTGACGCTAAAGGTAGACGACCGGGCGATGGCGAAACTTGATGTAGGACGTGTTTACATTAAGTGGTTTTCGTTCCGATGCCGATCACAGGTCCGCACCTATGCCTGCCACAGATGCGTGGGTTTCGACCACAAGGTCAGTGAATGCAGGCAAAAGGACAGTGTTTGCCGCCAGTGCGGGCAACAAGGCCACACCGCGGCAAAGTGCCAAAACCCGGTGGACTGCCGGAACTGCCGTCACAGAGGGCAACCTTCGGGGCATTATATGCTCTCGAATGCTTGCCCGATATACGGAGCGTTGCTAGCGAGGCAGAGCTGCGAACATCGAGCTCGGAGTCCGACTCAGGAGATCGGAGTTAGTGTTTGCTCTGGTGCAGGAGCCGTATCTTGGCGGGGATGAAATGGATGTGCTGCCTGAAGGAATGAGGGTTTTCACCGACCGGCGAGGGAAGGCAGCCATCCTAGTGGATCATCAGGAAGCCATCTGCATGCCAGTGGAAACCCTCACCACAGATTATGGCGTATGTCTGGTCGTTAAAGGGAGTTTTGGCTCAATCTTCCTTTGCGCCGCATACTGCCAGTTCGATGCACCTCTGGAACCGTACCTCCGGTACATGGATGCGGTCCTGCTGCAGGCCAGCAGAACCCCCGCAACCCTGGTCCTCGACGCGAATGCAGTGTCCCCCATGTGGCTTAGCAAACTCTCTCGTCATGCCGAGGGGCAAGCTAACTACAGACGGGGTGAGCTGCTGTCAGAGTGGATGCTGGAGGCAAGAGTCGCCGCCCTAAACCAGTCAACAGAGGTGTACACTTTCGATAATCACAGAGCTACTAGTGATATCGACGTGACAATCGTCAATGAGGCAGCATCTATGTGGGTCACATATAAGTGGAGAGTGTACGAGTGGGAATTGAGTGACCACAACATCATTACTGTTGTGGCCGAACCAACTACCGCGCGCGCAGTTGAGAGCATAGCTCCTGTGCCGTCCTGGAACTTCTGCAATGCACGTTGGCGATTGTTCAAGGAGGAAATGGTGAGTAGAACAGCCGAACTTCCGGAAAACTTTTCAGAGTCGCCGTTGGATCAGCAAGTTTCGACCCTGGGCAGTATAGTACATAGTGTATGTCATATTGCGCTGGGAAGGAAGTTGACTCGATCGCCCAGCAGGAGCTCACGTTGGTGGACTGCCGACCTCTGCGCTGCAAGGCGCGAAGTCCGAAGACTTCGTCGCCTGCTCCAAGATGGAAGGCGTCGAGATGACGATGCCGCTGTAGAGCTTGTAGTGGTCGAGCTGAGGCGTGCCTCAGCCAACTACAAGAAACTCATTGGGAGGGCGAAGATGGATGACTGGAAACGCTTCGTGGGAGATCATGCCGCAGAAAGTGCACGGAGATTGGGTGCCTCCGCGTGAATGGCGAGATGATCACTGATTGGGGTGACTCCGCAATTTCTTCCCAGTTGCGGAGTCCGAAGCACCGACTGCCATCGCGGAGGAAGTCCCACCGGCCCTCGAAGTATTCGAGGTTGATGCATGTGTTCCCCGGTTGAAGAGCAGGCGCTCTCCCGGGTTGGACGCCATCAATGGCACTATCTGCAAGGCAGTCTGGCGCGCCATACCTGAGCACCTAGCATCATTGTTTTCGTGGTGCATCCGATTGGGATACTTTCCAGCCGAGTGGAAGTGCCCACGAGTCGTCTCGCTGCTCAAAGGGCCAGATAAGGACAAATGTGAGCCCTGCTCATATAGAGGAATATGCTTGCTACCAGTCTTTGGTAAGGTGCTCGAGGCCACCATGGTGAATCGTGTGAGAGAAGTTCTTCCGGAAGGGTGCAGATGGCAATTTGGATTTCGCCAAGGACGATGTGTGGAGGATGCTTGGAGGCACGTGAAGAGCAGTGTTGGCGCCAGCCCGGCACAATACGTGCTCGGCACATTCGTGGACTTCAAAGGAGCATTCGACAACGTCGAATGGAGTGCTGCACTCTGCCGACTAGCCGACTTGGGATGCCGGGAAATGGGCTTGTGGCAGAGCTTTTTCTCCGGCCGAAGAGCAGTGATCCGAAGCAGTTCCGGTACTGTGGATG
>NW_001847188.1:0-1027 GCF_000001215.4 Drosophila melanogaster
TTTTTTGGCCATATTTTGCAAATTTTGATAACCCCCCTCCTTACAAAAAATGCGAAAATTGATCCAAATATTAATTTCCCTAAATCCTTCAAAAAGTAATAGGGATCGTAAGCACTGGTAATTAGCTGCTCAAAACAGTTATTCTTACATCTATGTGACCATTTTTAGCCAAGTTATAACGAAAATTTCGTTTGTAAATATCAACGTTTTTGCAGAGTCTGTTTTTCAAAATTTCGGTCGTCAAATAATCAATTATTTTGCCACAACATAAAAAATAATTGTCTGAATATGGAATGTCATACCTCACTGAGCTCGTAATAAAATTTCCAATGAAACTGTGTTCAAAAATGGAAATTAAATTTTTTGGCCATATTTTGCAAATTTTGATAACCCCCCCTTACAAAAAATGCGAAAATTGATTCAAAAATTAATTTTCCTAAATCCTTCAAAAGTAATAGAGATCGTTAGCACTGGTAATTAGCTTCTCAAAACAGTTATTCTTACATCTATGTGACCATTTTTAGCCAAGTTACAACGAAAATTTGGTTTGTAAATATCAACATTTTTGCAGAATCTGTTTTTCCAAATTTCGGTCATCAAATAATCATTTATTTTGCCACAACATATAAAATAATTGTCTGAATATGGAATGTCATACCTCACTCAGGTCGTAATAAAATTTCCAATCAAACTGTGTTCAAAAATGGAAATTAAATTTTTTGGCCATATTTTGCCAATTTTGATGACCCCCCTCCTTACAAAAAAATGCGAAAATTGATGCAAAAATTAATTTCCTAAATCGTTCAAAAAGTAATAGGGATCGTTAGCACTGGTAATTAGCTGCTCAAAATAGTTATTCTTACATCTATGTGACCATTTTTAGCCCAGTTATAACGAAAATTTCGTTTGTAAATATCAACATTTTTGCAGAGTCTGTGACAATTTTTAGCCAAGTTATAACGAAAATTTGGTTTGTAAATATCAACATTTTGGCAGAATCTGTTTTTCCAAATTTCCGTCATCAAAT
>NW_001846121.1:0-1425 GCF_000001215.4 Drosophila melanogaster
ATGACCGAAATTTCGAAAAACAGACTCTGCAAAAATGTTGATATTTACGAACGAAATTTTCGTTATAACTTGGCTAAAAATGGTCACATAGATGTAAGATGTTTTGAGCGGCTAATTACCAGTGCTAACGATCCCTATTACTTTTTGAAGGACTTAGCGAAATTAATTTTTGAATCAATTTCCGCATTTTTTGTAAGGAGGGGGGTCATCAAAATTTGCAAAATATGGCCAAAAAATTTAATTTCCATTTTTGAACACAGTTTGATTGGAAATTTTATTACGAGATCAGTGAGGTATGACATTCCATATTTAGACAATTATATTTATGTTGTGGCAAAGTAAATGATGATTTGAAATTTGGAAAAACAGACTCTGCAAAAATGTTGATATTTACAAACGAAATTTTCGTTATAACTTGGCTAAAAATGGTCACATAGATGTAAGAATAACTGTTTTGACCAGCTAATTACCAGTGCTAACGATCCCTATTACTTTTTGAAGGATTTAGGGAAATTAATTTTTGGATCAATTTTCGCATTTTTTGTAAGGAGGGGGGTCATCAAAATTTGCAATATATGGCCAAAAAATTTAATTTCCATTTTTGAACACAGTTTGATTGGAAATTTTATTACGAGCTTCAGACAATTATTTTTTATGTTGTGGCAAAATAAATGATTTTTTGATGACCGAAATTTGGAAAAACAGATTCTGCCAAAATGTTGATATTTACAAACCAAATTGTCGTTATAACTTGGCTAAAAAGTGTCACAGACTCTGCAAAAATGTTGATATTTACAAACGAAATTTTCGTTATAACATGGCTAAAAATGGTCACATAGATGTAAGAATAACTCTTTTGAGCAGCTAATTACCAGTGCTAACGATCCCTATTACTTTTTGAAGGATTTAGGGAAATTAATTTTTGGATCAATTTTCGCATTTTTTGTAAGGAGGGGGTCATCAAAATTTGCAAAATATGGCCAAAAAATTTAATTTCCATTTTTGAACACAGTTTGATTGGAAATTTTATTACGAGCTCAGTGAGGTATGACATTCCATATTCAGACAATTATTTCTTATGTTCTGGCAAAATAAATGATTATTTGATGACCGAAATTTGGAAAAACAGACTCTGCAAAAATGTTGATATTTACAAACCAAATTTTCGTTATAACTTGGCTAAAAATGGTCACATAGATGTAAGAATAACTGTTTTGAGCGGCTAATTACCAGTGCTAACGATCCCTATTACTTTTTGAAGGATTTAGGGAAATTAATTTTTGGATCAATTTTCGCATTTTTTGTAAGGAGGGGGGTCATAAAAATTTGCAAAATATGGCCAAAAAATTTAATTTCCATTTTTGAACACAGTTTGATTGGAAATTTTATTACGAGCTCAGTGAGATATGACATTCCATATTCAGA
>NW_001847239.1:0-1015 GCF_000001215.4 Drosophila melanogaster
AGCTGCTCAAACCAGTTATTCTTACATCTATGGACAATTTTTAGCCAAGTTTTACGAAAATTTGGTTTGTAAATATCAAACATTTTGGCAGAATCTGTTTTTCCAAATTTCGGGTCATCAAATAATCATTTATTTTGCCACAACATAAAAAATAATTGTCTGAATAGGAATGTCATACCTCACTAAGCTCGTAATAAAATTTCCAATCAAACTGTGTTCAAAAATGGAAATTAAATTTTATGGCCATATTTAGCAAATTTTGATGAACCCCCTCCTTACAAAAAATGCGAAAATTGATCCAAAAATTAATTTCCCAAAATCCTTCAAAAAGTAATAGGGATCGTTAGCACTGGTAATTAGCTGCTCAAAACAGATATTCGTACATCTATGTGACCATTTTTAGCCAAGTTATAACGAAAATTTCGTTTGTAAATATCCACTTTTTTGCAGAGTCTGTTTTTCCAAATTTCGGTCATCAAATAATCATTTATTTTGCCACAACATAAAAAATAATTGTCTCAATATGTAATGTCATATCTCACTGAGCTCGTAATAAAATTTCCAATCAAACTGTGTTCAAAAATGGAAATTAAATTTTATGGCCATATATAGCAAATTTTGATGAACCCCCTCCTTACAAAAAATGCGAAAATTGATCCAAAAATTAATTTCCCTAAATCCTTCAAAAAGTAATAGGGATCGTTAGCACTGGTAATTAGCTGCTCAAAACAGATATTCGTACATCTATGTGACCGTTTTTAGCCAAGTTATAACGAAAATTTCGTTTGTAAATATCCACATTTTTGCAGAGTCTGTTTTTCCAAATTTCGGTCATCAAATAATCATTTATTTTGCCACAACATAAAAAATAATTGTCTGAATATGGAATGTCATATCTCACTGAGCTCGTAATAAAATTTCCAATCAAACTGTGTTCAAAAATGGAAATTAAATTTTATGGCCATATTTAGCAAATTTTGATGAACCCTCTCCTTACAAAAAATGCAAAATTGAT
>NW_001845284.1:0-3347 GCF_000001215.4 Drosophila melanogaster
ATGCCCGATTGCGTTTTGACTCCTATTTAACTACAATAGCTATAGCTTCTAGTCCGGAACGCTTGTCTGGCGTATCCATACACATGCACCATATGCTCACTTGTGGGTGTATAGGGTGCCGTGGTTGTAATCCCTTCAGTGTGGAACACGCCACGTAAAACAAGTTCGGAGGGATCCGAAAAGCATACATTGTCCCTATCTACGCGCATGACTGCATTAACGACGGACGTGTTTTCGTTGCGCTCGTGGACATATTGCGAAGAACTTAGTTTTCCGTATTTGTAAGTAAACAAATAGGTAATTTAGTGTTCCTTGGAAGTGGTGCGCAAATTTTCGCGATTTAAAAACAAGCGGTTTGGAAGTTATTAACAATAAATTATTGGAAATTTTCCACTCCGCACGTGTTGCGAGGCGAGCTTGCGGGTGAGCTTTTCGAACAGCTGTGAGAAGCTCATTGGTGGTAGTCACTGCTAAGGCTTGTGTCTTGGGACAGCTTAGTGCACTCTACCAATAGGTGGAGCTCTACCACCATAGCAACTAGCCCGTGTCAGTGAGCATACGATTGCTGGATTCGACAAAAGGAGGAGCCACGATCGGAGCAATGCCGATGGAGAGCGACAGCAGCGTGAGTGCCTCGATTGGAAGCAGTGCCTCAAGGAAATCAAGACGAGGCAGGCGTAGAGGCCCCAGAGGCTTGCTTGCCGGGCAAGCACTCCCCCTTGCTGAGGAGCGAGATCTACCTAAAATCTCTACTGATCTCTGGGTCTCAGCACCCGAGTTTTGAGCAACCAGCACCGTAACTCAAACGTCGAGCATGAAGGCTCTACCCGCGATATGGGTACCAACCACAGCCACCAGGGGGCCTACCTCAATGAGCAGTCTTGGATAGCTGCTCAACCCGTGGTACCGAAAAGAGGCTCGGTGGGCCTCCTTCTGCTCCGACAATCATGGTTAGAGGAACTGTATTAGTATTAGTCCTGGTTGTTTTCTAAACAAAGCGCTTGCACTTGCAGTACCTAGGCTTTTGGTTGCACCTGAAAGCCTTGATTTAAATAGTTTAGTGGAAATATAACTGAATGGTAAGTATATTAATGAATTTAAGTGTTAAAAAATTACTGAATTTATAAGATTTTGATTTGGATACTATTTATAAAATAATATAAAAGAGCATCGAGTCCTCAGCCGATTAAGGGTTTCTGCCCTGTCGAAACAATGACATTTGATTTATTTTTGGCCCAACTGACACATAAAATATCGTTTGCATAAATATCGTATGCATAACATATTATGAAATAAAAGAACTAATACTTATTATGCCAGCCGAACAAAAAAAAAATTATTTTCGTGTCTAGAGTTCCCATCTGGAAGGGCATGACAAAGTCCTGGCAGGCCTTTTAGCACGTGTCAAAAACTCAAAGAAGAAGACGATGACTTTGAAGTCTACAAGTCATATTTCTGTGAACAAGTGAACTGGCAACATGTCGAGCTCGTAAGTAACTAGGTTTTTCCTATAGAAATTATAGCAAGTCACAGGAAAATCTTGTAGCCAGAACAACAACAGCAGCTGGATCGATTGGTTCCTCGGGATCAAGGGCAACGAGTTCCTCTGCCGCGTGCCCACCGACTACGTGCAGGATACGTTCAACCAGATGGGCTTGGAGTATTTCAGCGAGATACTGGACGTGATCCTGAAGCCGGTGATCGACAGTTCCTCTGGCTTGTTGTACGGCGATGAAAAAAAGTGGTACGGCATGATTCACGCCCGATACATCAAGTCAGAGCGTGGCGTGATTGCTATGCACCGAAAATATATGCGAGGAGATTTTGAATCGTGTCCCAATATCTCCTGTGATAGGCAGAACACCCTGCCAGTGGGCCTCAGCGATGTATGGGGCAAGTCAACCGTCAAGATCTACTGCCCACGGTGTAAAAAGAACTTTCATCCGAAGTCTGATACACAGCTGGACGGAGCGATGTTCGGGCCCAGCTTCCCGGACATCTTCTTCTCGCTGCTGCCGAACTTGAGATCGCCCCTGGACGACCCACGGTAAGTAATTCTCCGAATATAGTCCTGGTTGTTTTCTAAACAAAGCGCTTGCACTTCCAGTACCTAGGCTTTCGGTTGCACCTGAAAGCCTTGATGCAACTCAAATCGCCCAAATTCAAATAAAAATAAAAATAAACCGAGGTGTGTTTTATTTAAATAGTTTAGTGGAAATATAACTGAATGGTAAGCTTATTAATGAATTTAAGTGTTAAAAAATTACTGAATTTATAAGATTTTGATTTGGATACTATTTATGAAATAATATCAAAGAGCATTGAGTCCTCAGCCGATTAAGGGTTGCTGCCCTGTCGAAACAATGACATTTGATTTATTTTTGGCCCAACTGACACATAAAGTATCGTTTGCATAAATATCGTATGCATAACATATTATGAAATAAAAGAACTGTTCAAGTTACGCTCACCCGCTGTCACCCGCTGTCACCCGCTCTCCGCTCCCTCTTACGCTCTCCCGCTCTTCACCTCAGAGTCTCCAAGGAGTCTCCGCTGCGCTTGGGATAGCCTAACTAATTAGAATAAGCATCAGTGTAAAATCTAACCACGCTGAATAAACATACGCCCGGTCGCGCCCGCGCAATTACGAAAAGTCTAGTGTTCGCTTTCCTTCGAGTGTTTTCTTTCAGCATATTTGAATTCCAGGACAGCATCCCCCTACATCCCAACATTTTGGTCCTTCGAGCCGGATCACCTGGATTTTCAAGTTTGTCCATCAGCGAACAAATTATAAGATAAGTACGAAATTTCCATTCCTTTTAATTGCCGGTCTGCAGCAAAAGGTTCGAAAATCCAATTTCGTTCAATTTGCTGTAAGATTTATTGTCAAATCTAACGGATTTCTCCGACAAAAGGCAATTAAAGAAAAGTTTTTATCCATTCTCACGGGCGCCGCCATATTACCCACCGTTCTCCTTTCACCCTCATTCGTGAAAATTTCTAAGTCCAAATTTCCAAATATATTTAAATATTAATCCAGTCCGATAGTGCAAAATTCCAAATGTGAAAAAGTAAATAATTTGTGTCAAGTTCAGTGAAAATTTCTAAGTCCAAAGCTCTGCCAAAATTGGTAAAAATTCTGTTCTCGTTTCACTGTGTCAAACGCAAGCCAAATTCTTTTCGCAACACATTTTTGCTTTAACTCCGCAGTCCACTTAATACAATTTGCTTGCTATCGAAGAATACAACAACGAAACAAACAACACATACCCTCTGGCCATTCCAAATAAAATATTAATTAAACATTTACCCGCCAGTTCCATATATATTACATCAACATATACTAC
>NW_001846892.1:0-1098 GCF_000001215.4 Drosophila melanogaster
AAATAGCGAGCTAAAGGATACTGTGTACATGAAGCAGCCCCAAGGGTTCACAGATGCTGCTAATCCAGACCAGGTGTTATTGCTGAGGAAGGCAATATACGGCTTGAAGCAGTCAGGCAGAGAGTGGAACTCCAAGCTCGACGGTGTTCTAAAAGACTTGGGATTTTAGCCCTTTAATCATGAACCATGTCTTTATCAGCAAAGTGGTCAAGGTAATCTGATGCTCATCTTAGTATATGTTGATGATTTAATTCTAGCGTGCCAGTCAAGAGAAGATATGGAGGATCTGAAAGCCAAGATTTCAGAGTCTTTCGAGTGCACGGACAAGGGTCCACTGCATTTGTTCTTAGGCATGGAGGTGCAACGAGATGGCGACCTTGGAGAAATCACTTTGGGCCATTCGCAATATATCAAGGAACTATTGCGGGCATATGGCAGCGAGAACTGTAGACCAGCGACGACACCTTTGGATGCAGGGCATCAAGTTTTGTGCGCGGGTGAGCAGTGCTAAATCCTTCAAAAAGTAATAGGGATCGTTAGCACTGGTAGTTAGCTGCTCAAAACAGATATTCGTACATCTATGTGACCATTTTTAGCCAAGTTATAACGAAAATTTCGTTTGTAAATATCAACATTTTTGCAGAGTCTGTTTTTCCAAATTTCGGTCATCAAAAAATCATTTATTTTGCCACAACATAAAAAATAATTGTCTGAATATGGAATGTCATACCTCACTGAGCTCGTAATAAAATTTCCAATCAAACTGTGTTCAAAAATGGAAATTCAATTTTTTTGGCCATATTTTGCAAATTTTGATGACCCCCCTCCTTACAAAAAATGCGAAAATTGATCCAAAAATTAATTTCCTAAATCCTTCAAAAAGTAATAGGGATCGTTAGCACTGGTAATTAGCTGCTCAAAACAGATATTCGTACATCTATGTGACCATTTTTAGCCAAGTTATAACGAAAATTTCGTTTGTAAATATCAACATTTTTGCAGAGTCTGTTTTTCCAAGTTTCGGTCATCAAAAAATCATTTATTTTGCCACAACATAAAAAATAATTGTCTGAATATGGAATGTCATACCTCACTGAG
>NW_001846022.1:0-1556 GCF_000001215.4 Drosophila melanogaster
AATGGTCACATAGATGTAAGAATAACTGTTTTGAGCAGCTAATTGCCAGTGCTAACGATCCCTATTACTTTTTGAAGGATTTAGGGAAATTAATTTTTGGATCAATTTTCGCATTTTTTGTAAGGAGGGGGGTCATCAAAATTTGCAATATATGGCCAAAAAATTTAATTTCCATTTTTGAACACAGTTTGATTGGAAATTTTATTACGAGCTTAGTGAGGTATGACTTTCCACATTCAGACAATTATTTTTTATGTTGTGCCAAAATAAATGATTTTTTGATGACCGAAATTTGGAAAAACAGATTCTGCCAAAATGTTTATATTTACAAACCAAATTGTCGCTATAACTTGGCTAAAAATTGTCACATAGATGTAAAAATAACTGTTTTGAGCAGCTAATTACCAGTGCTAACGATCCCTATTACTTTTTGAAGGATTTAGGAAATTAATTTTTGGATCAATTTTCGCTTTTTTTGTAAGGAGGGGGGTCATCAAAATTTGGCAAATATGGCCAAAAAATTTAATTTCCATTTTTGAACACAGTTTTATTGGAAATTTTATTACGAGCTCAGTGAGGTATGACATTCCATATTCAGACAATTATTTCGTATGTTGTGGCAAAATAAATGATTATTTGATGACCGAAATTTGGAAAACAGATTCTGCCAAAATGTTGATATTTACAAACCAAATTTTCGTTATAACTTGGCTAAAAATGGTCACATAGATGTAAGAATAACTGTTTTGAGCGGCTAATTACCAGTGCTAACGATCCCTATTACTTTTTGAAGGATTTTGGGAAATTAATTTTTGAATCAATTTCCGCATTTTTTGTAAGGAGGGAGTCATCAAAATTTTGCAAATATGGCCATAAAATTTAATTTCCATTTTTGAACACAGTTTGATTGGAAATTTTATTACGAGCTCAGTGAGATATGACATTCCATATTCAGACAATTATTTTTTATGTTGTGGCAAAATAAATGACTATTTGATGACCGAAATTTGGAAAAACAGATTCTGCCAAAATGTTGATATTTACAAACCAAATTTTCGTTATAACTTGGCTAAAAATGGTCACATAGATGTAAGAATAACTGTTTTGAGCAGCTAATTACCAGTGCTAACGATCCCTATTACTTTTTGAAGGATTTAGGGAAATTAATTTTTGGATCAATTTTCGCATTTTTTGTAAGGAGGGGGTCATCAAAATTTGCAAAATATGGCCAAAAAATTTAATTTCCATTTTTGAACACAGTTTGATTGGAAATTTTATTACGAGCTCAGTGAGATATGACATTCCATATTCAGACAATTATTTCGTATGTTGTGGCAAAATAAATGATTATTTGATGACCGAAATTTGGAAAAACAGATTCTGCCAAAATGTTGATATTTACAAACCAAATTTTCGGTTATAACTTGGCTAAAAATTGTCACAGACTCTGCAAAAATGTTGATATTTACAAACGAAATTTTCGTTATAACTTGGCTAAAAATGGTCACATAGATGTAAGAATAACTGTTTTGAGCAGCTAATTACCAGTGCTAACG
>NW_001845830.1:0-1933 GCF_000001215.4 Drosophila melanogaster
TGACCCCCCTCCTTACAAAAAATGCGAAAATTGATCCAAAAATTAATTTCCTAAATCCTTCAAAAAGTAATAGAGATCGTTAGCACTGGTAATTAGCTGCTCAAAACAGTTATTCTTACATCTATGTGACCATTTTTAGCCAAGTTATAACGAAAATTTCGTTTGTAAATATCATTACTTTGGCAGAATCTGTTTTTCCAAATTTCGGTCATCAAATAATCATTTATTTTGCCACAACATTAAAAATAATTGTCAGAATATGGAATGTCATACTTCACTGAGCTCGTAATAAAATTTCCAATCAAACTGTGTTCAAAAATGTAAATTAAATTTTTTGGTATTATTTTGCAAATTTTGATGACCACCCTCCTTACAAAAAATGCGAAAATTGATTCAAAAATTAATTTCCCTAAATCCTTTAAAAAGTAATAGAGATCGTTAGCACTGGTAATTAGCTGCTTAAAACAGTTATTCTTACATCTATGTGACCATTTTTAGCCAAGTTAATACGAAAATTTCGTTTGTAAATATCAACATTTTTGCAGAGTCTGTTTTTCCAAATTTCGGTCATCAAATAATCATTTATTTTGCCACAACATTAAAAATAATTGTCTGAATATGGAATGTCATACCTCACTGAGATCGTAATAAAATTTCCAATCAAACTGTGTTCAAAAATGGAAATTAAATTTTTTGGCCATATTTTGCAAATTTTGATGACCACCCTCCTTACAAAAAATGCGAAAATTGATCCAAAAATTAATTTCCCTAAATCCTTCAAAAAGTAATAGGGATCGTTAGCACTGGTAATTAGCTGCTCAAAACAGTTATTCGTACATCTATGTGACCATTTTTAGCCAAGTTATAACGAAAATTTCGTTTGTAAATATCAACATTTTTGCAGAGTCTGTTTTTCCAAATTTCGGTCATCAAATAATCATTTAATTTGCCACAACATAAAAATAATTGTCTGAATATGGAATGTCATACCTCACTGAGCTCGTAATAAAATTTCCAATCAAACTGTGTTCAAAAATGGAAATTCAATTTTTTGGCATTATTTTGCAAATTTTGATGACCACCCTCCTTACAAAAAATGCGAAAATTGATCCAAAAATTAATTTCCCTAAATCCTTCAAAAAGTAATAGGGATCTTTAGCACTGATAATTAGCTGCTCAAATCAGTTATTCTTACATCTATGTGACCATTTTTAACCAAGTTATGACGAAAATTTCGTTTGTAAATATCAACATTTTTGCAGAATCTGTTTTTCCAAATTTCGGTCATCAAATAATCATTTATTTTGCCACAACATTAAAAATAATTGTCTGAATATGGAATGTCATACCTCACTGAGCTCGTAATAAAATTTCCAATCAAACTGTGTTCAAAAATGGAAATTAAATTTTTTGGCCATATTTTGCAAATTTTGATGACCACCCTCCTTACAAAAAATGCGAAAACTGATCCAAAAATTAATTTCCCTAAATCCTTCAAAAAGTAATAGGGATCGTTAGCAATGGTAATTAGCTGCTCAAAACAGTTATTCTTACATCTATGTGACCATTTTTGGCCAAGTTATAAAGAAAATTTCGTTTGTAAATATCAACATTTTTGCAGAATCTGTTTTTCCAAATTTCGGTCATCAAATAATCATTTATTTTGCCACAACATTAAAAATAATTGTCAGAATATGGAATGTTATACTTCACTGAGATCGTAATAAAATTTCCAATCAAACTGTGTTCAAAAATGGAAATTAAATTTTTTGGCCATATTTTGCAAATTTTGATGACCCCCATTCTTACAAAAAATGCGAAAATTGATCCAAAAATTAATTTCCCGAAATCCTTCGAAAAGTAATAGGGATCGTTAGCACTGGCAATTAGCTGCTCAAAACAGTTATTCTTACATCTATGTGACCATTTTTAG
>NW_001845374.1:0-1023 GCF_000001215.4 Drosophila melanogaster
CTGCACTCTCCCGACTAGCCGACTTGGGATGCCGGGAAATGGGCTTGTGGCAGAGCTTTTTCTCCGGCCGAAGAGCAGTGATCCGAAGCAGTTCCGGTACTGTGGATGTACCGGTAACTAGAGGCTGCCCGCAGGGATCAATCAGCGGCCCAATTATCTGGGACATACTGATGGATGTACTGCTTCAGCGTCTCCAGCCGTATTGCCAGCTGAGTGCATACGCGGATGACTTGCTGCTTCTCGTCGAGGGAAATTCCCGAGCTGTGCTAGAGGAAAAAGGAGCGCAACTAATGTCCATTGTAGAAACGTGGGGAGCGGAAGTTGGCGTTGCCGTCTCGACCAGCAAGACGGTAATCATGCTGCTGAAAGGTGCCTTGAGACGTGCGCTAACGGTGAGGTTTGCTGGAGCGAACCTTCCGTATATGCGTAGCTGTCGGTACCTTGGCATCACGGTCAGTGAAGGAATGAAATTCCTCACGCACTTACCTTCGCTTCGCCAGCGGATGACCGGAGTCGTTGGAGCATTGGCGCGTGTGCTTCGAGCCGAATGGGGCTTCAGTCCTCGAGCCAGGCGGACCATATATGACGGACTCATGGCACCTTGTGTGCTGTTTGGTTCCCCGGTATGGTATGACACCGCGGAACAAGTAGCTGCCCAGAGGCGACTAGCCTCCTGCCAGAGGCTAATCCTGCTTGGATGCCTTTCGGTACGCCGAACAGTGTCCACAGTGGCACTGCAGGTACTTGGTGGAGCTCCCCCGCTTGATCTGGCTGCGAAGTTATTAGCGGTCAAATACAAGCTAAAACGTGGATTCCCGCTGGAGGAGAACGACTGGCTTTACGGCGAGGACATTGCGTGTCTAAGCTGGGAGCAGAGGAAGACTCGCCTAGAGGAGTGTTTAATCCAGAGTTGGCAGAACAGATGGGACGACGACAGCGAACCAGAACGGGTGACGCATAGGTTTATCCCATACGTCACTCTTGCCTATCGGGATTCAAGTTTTGGATTCTCGATGAGGACGT
>NW_001845374.1:1206-2945 GCF_000001215.4 Drosophila melanogaster
GTCCGCTATTGCTTGTCGTAAGAGACGACTAATACAGCGATAGGTTCCTCTAACCATGCTTGTCGGAGCAAAAGGGGGAGGCCCACCGAGCCTCTTTTCGGTACCACGGGTTGAGCAGCTATCCAAGACTGCTCATTGAGGTAGGCCCCCTGGTGGGAGTATCGTGGTGGCTGTGGTTGGTACCCATATCGCGGGTAGAGCCTTCATGCTCGACGTTTGAGTTACGGTGCTGGTTGCGCAAAACTCGGGTGCTGAGACCCAGAGATCAGTAGAGATTTTAGGTAGATCTCGCTCCTCAGCAAGGGGGAGTGCTTGCCCGGCAAGCAAGTACTCGAATTGCTACCGGGGTGGTCGCTATGTACATAGCTATAGCTTCTAGTCCGGGACGTTTGTCTGGCGTATCCAGACACATGCACCATATGCTCACTTGTGGGTGTATAGGGTGCCGTGGTTGTAATCCCTTCAGTGTGGAACACGCCACGTAAAACAAGTTCGGAGGGATCCGAAAAGCATACATTGTCCCTATCTACGCGCATGACTGCATTAACGACGGACGTGTTTTCGTTGCGCTCGTGGACATATTGCGAAGAACTTAGTTTTCCGTATTTGGAAGTAAACAAATAGGTAATTTAGTGTTCCGTGGAAGTGGTGCGCAAATTTTCGCGATTCAAAAACAAGCGGTTTGGAAATTATTAGCAATAAATTATTGGAAATTTTCCACTCCGCACGTGTTGCGAGGCGAGCTTGCGGGTGAGCTTTTCGAACAGCTGTGAGAAGCTTATTGGTGGTAGTCACTGCTAAGGTTTGTGTCTTGGGACAGTGCACTCTACCAATAGGTGGAGCTCTACCACCATAGCAACTAGCCCGTGTCAGTGAGCATACGATTGCTGGATTCGACAAAAGGAAGAGCCACCATCGGAGCAATGCCGATGGAGAGCGACAGCAGCGTGAGTGCCCTGAGCGGAAGCAGTGCCTCAAGGAAATCAAGACGAGGCAGGCGTAGAGACCATCTGGCCTCCAAGAGCTCGGCGTCAACGCAGGCGAAACTGGTTGCCCTGGCCTCGAATGGAGTGCCAGAACCCGTTGGTGTGCTAGAGGAGGCGTTTTCATCGCTGGAGGATGCCCGGGCGGCTACGTCAAGCGCTGCCATCGATGCTGCCCCCCCCCCCCGCTGCCACCACCGCTGTTGATCTCACTGTTGCCCCTGCTGTTTCCACTGCCGCTAAAATCGCTGCCACCACTGCCACCACTGCCGCCCGCGCTGGGCAAACAGCCATGATCGCAGAGCTGTCGGCCACCCAGCGCATGGTGCGAAGCAGTTTCCGCAGCCTAGGAAGCGTGGACACGGAAGAGCTCTCGTGTGCCATCAGCCGCTATGATGAGCTGGTGATGGCGTTAATGCTCCGGTGTGGAGAACTGGAGGCGCGGCTCGCTATGCCACCACCGCCGCCGCCGCCGTCCAAGGCGAACACTACTGCCGCCAATGCTCCCCAGATGCCTCAGGTTGCACCCATCGCTGCCCCGCGGACCACCAAGGTTTGTGAGACGTGGTCAGCGGTGGTGAAGTGCGACGACCCTGCGCTATCGGGGAAAGCCATAGCTGAAAAGGTGCGAACGATGGTTGCACCCTCCCTCGGAGTCAGAGTACATGAGGTACGTGAGCTCCGTCGAGGTGGTGGTGCGATCATTCGTACTCCTTCAGTTGGAGAGCTGCAGAAGGTGATGGCATCGAAAAGATT
>NW_001845454.1:0-2751 GCF_000001215.4 Drosophila melanogaster
CCCCTCCTTACAAAAAATGCGAAAATTGATCCAAAAATTAATTTCTCTAAATCCTTCAAAAAGTAATGGGGATCGTTAGCACTGGTAATTAGCTGCTCAAAACAGTTATTCTTACATCTATGTGACCATTTTTAGCCAAGTTATAACTGAAAATTTCGTTTGTAAATATCATTTCTTTGGCAGAATCTGTTTTTCCAAATTTCGGTCATCAAATAATCATTTATTTTGCCACAACATAAAAAATAATTGTCTGAATATAGAATGTCATATCTCACTGAGCTCGTAATAAAATTTCCAATCAAACTGTGTTCAAAAATGGAAATTAAATTTTATGGCCATATTTAGCAAATTTTGATGACCCCCCTCCTTACAAAAAATGCAAAAATTGATCCAAAAATTAATTTCCCTAAATCCTTCAAAAAGTAATAGGGATGGTTAGCACTGGTAATTAGCTGCTCAAAACAGTTATTCTTACATCTATGTGACCATTTTTAGCCAAGTTATAACGAAAATTTCGTTTGTAAATATCAACATTTTTGCAGAGTCTGTTTTTCCAAATTTCGGTCATCAAATAATCATTTATTTTGCCACAACATAAAAAATAATTGTCTGAATATGGAATGTCATACCTCACTGAGCTCGTAATAAAATTTCCAATCAAACTGTGTTCAAAAATGGAAATTACATTTTTTGGCCATATTTTGCAAATTTTGATTACCCCCCTCCTAACAAAAAATGCGAAAATTGATCCAAAAATTAATTTCCTAAATTCTTCAAAAAGTAATAGGGATCGTTAGCACTGGTAATTAGCTGCTCAAAACAGTTATTCTTACATCTATGTGACCATTTTTAGCCAAGTTATAATGAAAATGTGGTTTGTACATATCAACATTTTGGCAGAATCTGTTTTTCCAAATTTCGGTCATCAAATAATCATTTATTTTGCCACAACATTAAAAATAATTGTCTGAATATGGAATGTCATACTTCACTGAGCTCGTAATAAAATTTCCAATCAAACAGTGTTCAAAAATGGAAATTAAATTTTTTGGCCATATTTTGCAAATTTTGATGACCCCCCTCATTACAAAAAATGCGGAAATTGATTCAAAAATTAATTTCCCAAAATCCTTCAAAAAGTAATAGGGATCGTTAGCACTGGTAATTAGCTGCTCAAAACAGTTATTCTTACATCTATGTGACCATTTTTAGCCAAGTTATAACGAAAATTTCGTTTGTAAATATCAACATTTTTGCAGAGTCTGTTTTTCCAAATTTCGGTCATCAAATAATCATTTATTTTGCCACAACATAAAAAATAATTGTCTGAATATGGAATGTCATACCTCACTAAGCTCGTAATAAAATTTCCAATCAAACTGTGTTCAAAAATGGAAATTAAATTTTATGGCCATATTTTGCAAATTTTGATGACCCCCCTCCTTACAAAAAATGCGGAAATTTATTCAAAAATTAATTTCCCAAAATCCTTCAAAAAGTAATAGGGATCGTTAGCACTGGTAATTAGCTGCTCAAAACAGTTATTCTTACATCTATGTGACCATTTTTAGCCAAGTTATAACGACAATTTGGTTTGTAAATATCAACATTTTGGCAGAATCTGTTTTTCCAAATTTCGGTCATCAAAAAATCATTTATTTTGCCACAACATAAAAAATAATTGTCTGAATATGGAATGTCATATCTCACTGAGCTCGTAATAAAATTTCCAATCAAACTGTGTTCAATAATGGAAATTAAATTTTTTGGCCATATTTGGCAAGGTTTGCCTCCTTACAAAAAATGTGAAAATGGATCCAAAAATTAATTTCCCAAAATCCTTCAAAAAGTAATAGGGATCGTTAGAACTGGTAATTAGCTGCTCAAAACAGTTATTCTTACATCTATGTGACCATTTTTAGCCAAGTTATAACGAAAATTTCGTTTGTAAATATCAACATTTTTGCAGAGTCTGTTTTTCCAAATTTCGGTCATCAAATAATCATTTATTTTGCCACAACATACGAAATAATTGTCTGAATATGGAATGTCATACCTCACTGAGCTCGTAATAAAATTTCCAATCAAACTGTGTTCAAAAATGGAAATTAAATTTTTTGGCCATATTTTGCAAATTTTGATGACCCCCCTCCTTACAAAAAATGCGGAAATTGATTCAAAAATTAATTTCCCAAACTCGTTCAAAAAGTAATAGGGATCGTTAGCACTGGTAATTAGCTGCTCAAAACAGTTATTCTTACATATATTTTTAGCCAAGTTATAACGAAAATTTGGTTTGTAAATATCAACATTTTGGCAGAATCTGTTTTTCCAAATTTCGGTAATCAAATAATCATTTATTTTGCCACAACATAAAAAATAATTGTCTGAATATGGAATGTCATACCTCACTGAGCTCGTAATAAAATTTCCAATCAAACTGTGTTCAAAAATGGAAATTAAATTTTTTGGCCATATTTTGCAAATTTTGTAACCCCCTTACAAAAAATGCGAAAATTGATCCAAAAATTAATTTCCCTAAATCCTTCAAAAAGTAATAGGGATCGTTAGCACTGGCTGCTCAAAACATCTTTCATCTATGTGACCATTTTTAGCCAAGTTATAACGAAAATTTCGTTTGTAAATATCAACATTTTTGCAGAGTCTTTGACAATTTTTAGCCAAGTTATAACGACAATTTGGTTTGTAAATATCAACATTTTGGCAGAATCTGTTTTTCCAAATTTCGGT
>NW_001846560.1:0-1185 GCF_000001215.4 Drosophila melanogaster
ATTTTGCAAATTTTCATGACCCCCCTCCTTACAAAAAATGCGAAAATTGATCCAAAAATTAATTTCCCTAAATCCTTCAAAAAGAAATAGCGATCGTTAGCACTGGTAATTAGCTGCTCAAAACAGTTATTCTTACATCTATGTGACCATTTTTAGGCAAGTTATAACGAAAATTTCGTTTGTAAATATCAACATTTTTGCAGAGCCTTTTTTTTCAAATTTCGGTCATCAAATAATCATTTATTTTGCCACAACATTAAAAATAATTGTCTGAAAATGGAATGTCATACCTCACTGTGCTCGTAATAAAATTTCCAATCAATCTGTGTTCAAAAATGGAAATTAAATTTTTTGGCCATATTTTGCAAATTTTGACGACCCCCCTCCTTACAAAAAATGCGAAAATTGATCCAAAAATTAATTTCCCTAAATCCTTCAATAAGTAATAGGGATCGTTAGCACTGGTAATTAGCTGCTCAAAACAGTTATTCTTACATCTATGTGACCATTCTTACTCTTACATCTGACCATTCTTATTCTTACATCTATGTGACCATTTTTAGCCAAGTTATAACGAAAATTTCGTTTGTAAATATCAACATTTTGGCAGAATCTGTTTTTCCAAATTTCGGTCTTCAAATATGATTTATTTTGCCACAACATTAAAAATAATTGTCTGAATATAGAATGTCATACCTCACTGAGCTTGTAGTAAAATTTCCAATCAAACTGTGTTCAAAAAATGGAAATTAAACTTTTTGGCCATATTTTGCAAATTTTGATGACCCCCCTCCTTACAAAAAATGCGAAAATTGATCCAAAAATTAATTTCCCTAAATCCTTCAAAAAGAAATAGCGATCGTTAGCACTGGCAATTAGCTGCTCAAAACAGTTATTCTTACATCTATGTGAAAATTTTTAGCCAAGTTATAACGAAAATTTCATTTGTAAATATCATTACTTTGGCAGAATCTGTTTTTCCACATTTCGGTCTTCAAATATCATTTATTTTGCCACAACATTAAAAATAATTGTCTGAATATAGAATGTCATACCTCACTGAGCTTGTAGTAAAATTTCCAATCAATCTGTGTTCAAAAAATTTGGCCATATTTTGTAAATTTCGATGACTCCCCTCCTTACAAAAAATGCGAAAATTGATCGAAAAATTAATTTCCCTAAATC
>NW_001847079.1:0-1051 GCF_000001215.4 Drosophila melanogaster
GAGCTCAGTGAGATATGACATTCCATATTCAGCCCATTATTTTTTATGTTGTGGCAAAATAAATGATTATTTGATGCCCGAAATTTGGAAAAACAGACTCTGCAAAATGTAGATATTTACAAACTAAATTTTCGTTATAACTTGGCTATAAATGGTCACATAGATGTAAGAATAACTGTTTTGAGCAGCTAATTACCAGTGCTAACGATCCCTATTACTTTTTGAAGGATTTAGGAAACTAATTTTTGGATCAATTTTCGTATATTCTGTATGGAGGGGGGTCATCAAAATTTGCAAAATATGGCCAAAAAATGTAATTTCCATTTTTGAACACAGTTTGATTGGAAATTTTATTACGAGCTCAGTGGGGTATGACATTTCATATTCAGACCATTATTTTTTATGTTGTGGCAAAATAAATGATTATTTGATGACCGAAATTTGGGAAAACAGATTCTGCCAAAGTAATGATATTTACAAACGAAATTTTCGTTATAACTTGGATAAAAATTGTCACATAGATGTAAGAATAACTGTTTTGAGCAGCTAATTACCAGTGCTAACGATCCCTATTACTTTTTGAAGGATTTAGGGAAACTAATTTTTGGATCAATTTTCGTATTTTCTGTATGGGGGGGGTCATCAAAATTTGCAAAATATGGCCAAAAAATGTAATTTCCATTTTTGAACACAGGTTGATTGTAAATTGTATTACGAGCTCAGTGAGGTATGACATTCCATATTCGGACAATTATTTTTTATGTTGTGGCAAAATAAATGATTATTTGATGACCGAAATTTGGAAAAACAGACTCTGCAAAAATGTTGATATTTACAAACGAAATTTTCGTCATAACTTGGCTAAAAATGGTCACATAGATGTAAGAATAACTGCAGCTAATTACCAGTGCTAACGATCTCTATTACTTTTTGAAGGATTTAGGGAAATTAATTTTTGAATCAATTTTCAGCATTTTTTGTAAGGAGGGTGGTCATCAAAGTTTGCAAAATAATGCCAAAAAATTTAATTTCCATTCTTGAACATAGTTTG
>NW_001846042.1:0-1529 GCF_000001215.4 Drosophila melanogaster
TCTGTTTTTCCAAATTTCGGTCATCAAATAATCATTTATTTTGCCACAACATAAAGAATAATTGTCTGAATATGGAATGTCATACCTCACTGAGCTCGTAATAAAATTTCCAATCAAACTGTGTTCAAAAATGGAAATTAAATTTTTTGGCCATATTTTGTAAATTTTGATAACCCCCCTCCTTACAAAAAATGCGAAAATTGATCCAAAAATTAATTTCCCTAAATCCTTCAAAAAGTAATAGGGATCGTTAGCACTGGTAATTATCTGCTCAAAACAGTTATTCTTACATCTATGTGACCATTTTTAGCCAAGTTATAACAAAAATTTCGTTTGTAAATATCAACATTTTTGCAGAGTCTGTTTTTCCGAATTTCGGTCATCAAATAATCATTTATTTTGCCACAACATAAAGAATAATTGTCTGAATATGGAATGTCATACCTCACTGAGCTCGTAATAAAATTTCCAATCAAACTGTGTTCAAAAATGGAAATTAAATTTTTTGGCCATATTTTGTAAATTTTGATAACCCCCCTCCTTACAAAAAATGCGGAAATTGATCCAAAAATTAATTTCCCTAAATCCTTCAAAAAGTAATAGGGATCGTTAGCACTGGTAATTATCTGCTCAAAACAGTTATTCTTACATCTATGTGACAATTTTTAGCCAAGTTATAACGAAAATTTCGTTTGTAAATATCAACATTTTTGCAGAGTCTGTTTTTCCAAATTTCGGTCATCAAATAATCATTTATTTTGCCACAACACAAAGAATAATTGTCTGAATATGGAATGTCATACCTCATTGAGCTCGTAACAAAATTTCCAATCAAACTGTGTTCAAAAATGGAAATTAAATTTTTTGGCCATATTTTGTAAATTTTGATGACCCCCCTCCTTACAAAAAATGCGAAAATTGATCCAAAAATTAATTTCCCTAAATCCTTCAAAAAGTAATAGGGATCGCTAGCACTGGTAATTAGCTGCTCAAAACAGTTATTCTTACATCTATGTGACCATTTTTAGCCAAGTTATAACGAAAATTTCGTTTGTAAATATCCACATTTTTGCAGAGTCTGTTTTTCCAAATTTCGGTTATCAAATAATCATTTATGTTGCCACAACATAAAAAATAATTGTCTGAATGTGGAATGTCATACCTCACTAAGCTCGTAATAAAATTTCCAATCAAGCTGTGTTCAAAAATGGAAATTAAATTTTTTGGCCATATATTGCAAATTTTGATGAGCCCCCTCCTTACAAAAAATGCGAAAATTGATCCAAAAATTAATTTCCCTAAATCCTTCAAAAAGTAATAGGGATCGCTAGCACTGGTAATTAGCTGCTCAAAACAGTTATTCTTACATCTATGTGACCATTTTTAGCCAAGTTATAACGAAAATTTCGTTTGTAAATATCCACATTTTTGCAGAGTCTGTTTTCCCAAATTTCGGTTATCAAATAATCATTTATTTTGCCACAACATAAAAAATAATTGTCTGAATGTGGAATGTCATACCTCACTAA
>NW_001845934.1:0-1747 GCF_000001215.4 Drosophila melanogaster
AGGGAATCATCAAAATTTGCCAAATATGGCCAAAAAATTTATTTTCCATTTTTGAACACAGTTGGGTTGGAAATTTTATTACGAGCTCAGTGAGGTATGACACTCCATATTCAGACTATTATTATTTATGTTGTGGCAAAATAAATGATTATTTGATGACCGAAATTTGGAAAAACAGATTCTGCCAAAGAAATGATATTTACAAACGAAATTTTCGTCATAACTTGGTTAAAAATGGTCACATAGATGTAAGAATAACTGTTTTGAGCAGCTATTTACCAGTGCTAACGATCCCTATTACTTTTTGAAGGATTTAGGGAAATTTTCGCATTTTTTGTAAGGAGGGGGGTAATCAAAATTTGCAAAATATGGCCAAAAAATTTAATTTCCATTTTTGAACACAGTTTGATTGGAAATTTTATTACGAGCTCAGTGAGGTATGACATTCCATATTCAGACAATTATTTTTTATGTTGTGGCAAAATAAATGATTATTTGATGACCGAAATTTGGAAAAACAGATTCTGCAAAGAAATGATATTTACAAACGAAATTTTCGTCATAACTTGGTTAAAAATGGTCATATAGATGTAAGAATAACTGTTTTGAGCAGCTAATTATCAGTGCTAACGATCCCTATTACTTTTTGAAGGATTTAGGAAAATTAATTTTTGGATCAATTTTCGCATTTTTCGTAAGGAGGGGGGGTCATCAAAATTTGCAAAATATGGCCAAAAAATTTAATTTCCATTTTTGAACACAGTTTGATTGGAAATTTTATTACGAGCTCAGTGAGGTATGACATTCCATATTCAGACAATTATTTTTTATGTTGTGGCAAAATAAATGATTATTTGATGACCGAAATTTGGAAAAACAGACTCTGCAAAAATGTTGATATTTACAAACGGAATTTTCGTCATAACTTGGCTAAAAATGGTCACATTGATGTAAGAATAACTGTTTTGAGCAGCTAATTATCAGTGCTAACGATCCCTATTACTTTTTGAAGGATTTAGGGAAATTAATTTTTGGATCAATTTTCGCATTTTTTGTAAGAAAGGGGGTCATCAAAATTTGCCAAATATTTCCAAAAAATTTAATTTCCATTTTTGAACACAGTTTGATTGGAAATTTTATTACGAGCTCAGTGAGGTATGACATTCCATATTCAGACAATTATTTCTTATGTTGTGGCAAAATAAATGATTTTTTGATGACCGAAATTTGGAAAAACAGACTCTGCAAAAATGTTGATATTTACAAACGAAATTTTCGTTATAACTTGGCTAAAAATGGTCACATAGATGTAAGAATAACTGTTTTGAGCAGCTAATTATCAGTGCTAACGATCCCTATTACTTTTTGAAGGATTTAGGGAAATTAATTTTTGGATCAATTTTCGCATTTTTTGTAAGAAAGGGGGTCATCAAAATTTGCCAAATATTTCCAAAAAATTTAATTTCCATTTTTGAACACAGTTTGATTGGAAATTTTATTACGAGCTCAGTGAGGTATGACATTCCATATTCAGACAATTATTTCTTATGTTGTGGCAAAATAAATGATTTTTTGATGACCGAAATTTGGAAAAACAGATTCTGCCAAAGAAATGATATTTACAAACGAAATTTTCGTCATAACTTGGTTAAAAATGGTCACATAGATGTAAGAATAACTGTTTTGAGCAGCTAATTATCAGTGCTAACGATCCCTATTACTTTTTGAAGGATTTAGGGAAATTAAT
>NW_001845958.1:0-1708 GCF_000001215.4 Drosophila melanogaster
TTCAAAAATGGAAATTAAATTTTTTGGCCATATTTGGCAAATTTTGATGGCCCCCCTCCTTACATAAAATGCGAAAATTAATCCAAAAATTAATTTTCCTAAATCCTTCAAAAAGTAATAGGGATCATTAGCACTGGTAATTAGCTGCTCAAAACAGATATTCGTACATCTATGTGACCATTTTTAGCCAAGTTATAACGAAAATTTCGTTTGTAAATATCAACATTTTTGCAGAGTCTGTTTTTCCAAATTTCGGTCATCAAAAAATCATTTATTTTGCCACAACATAAAAAATAATTGTCTGAATATGGAATGTCATACCTCACTGAGCTCGTAATAAAATTTCCAATCAAACTGTGTTCAAAAATGGAATTTAAGTTTTTTGGCATAATTTTGCAAATTTTGATGACCACCCTCCTTACAAAAAATGCGAAAATTGATCCCAAAATTAATTTCCTAAATCCTAAAAAAGTAATAGGGATCGTTAGCACTGGTAATTAGATGCTCAAAACAGATATTCGTACATCTATGTGACCATTTTTAGCCAAGTTCTCCTTACAAAAAATGCAAAAATTGATCCCAAAATTAATTTCCTAAATCCTTCAAAAAGTAATAGGGATCGTTAGCACTGGTAATTAGCTGCTCAAAACAGATATTCCTACGTCTATGTGACCATTTTTAGCTAAGTTAGAACGAAAATTTCGTTTGTAAATATTAACATTTTTGCAGAGTCTGTTTTTCCAAATTTCGGTCATCAAAAAATCATTTATTTTGCCACAACATAAAAAATAATTGTCTGAATATGGAATGTCATACCTCACTGAGCTCGTAATAAAATTTCCAATCAAACTGTGTTCAAAAATGGAAATTAAATTTTTTGGCCATATTTGGCAAATTTTGATGACCCCCTCCTTACGAAAAATGCGAAAATTGATCCAAAAATTAATTTCCCTAAATCCTTCAACAAGTAATAGGGATCGTTAGCACTGGTAAATAGCTGCTCAAAACAGTTATTCTTACATCTATGTGACCATTTTTAGCCAAGTTATAACGAAAATTTCGTTTGTAAATATCTACATTTTTGCAAAGTCTGTTTTTCCAAATTTCGGTCATCAAACAAAAAGATATTCGTACATCTATGTGACCATTTTTAGCCAAGTTATAACGAAAATTTCGTTTGTAAATATCAACATTTTTGCAGAGTCTGTTTTTCCAAATTTCGGTCATCAAAAAATCATTTATTTTGCCACAACATAAAAAATAATTGTCTGAATATGGAATGTCATACCTCACTGAGCTCGTAATAAAATATCCAATCAAACTGTGTTCAAAAATGGAAATTAAATTTTTTGGCCATATTTGGCAAATTTTGATGGCCCCCCTCCTTACAAAAAATGCGAAAATTGATCCCAAAATTAATTTCCTAAATCCTAAAAAAGTAATAGGGATCGTTAGCACTGGTAATTAGCTGCTCAAAACAGATATTCGTACATCTATGTGACCATTTTTAGCCAAGTTATAACGAAAATTTCGTTTGTAAATATCAACATTTTTGCAGTGTCTGTTTTTCCAAATTTCGGTCATCAAAAAATCATTTATTTTACCACAACATAAAAAATAATTGTCTGAATATGGAATGTCATACCTCACTGAGCTCGTAATAAAATTTCCAATCAAACTGTGTTCAAAAATGGAAATTAAATTTTTT
>NW_001845451.1:0-2765 GCF_000001215.4 Drosophila melanogaster
CTACGATCCCTATTCCTTTTTGAAGGATTTAGGGAAATTAATTTTTGAATCAATTTTCGCATTTTTTGTAAGGAGGGTGGTCATCAAAATTTGCAAAATAATGCCAAAAAATTTAATTTCCATTTTTGAACACAGTTTGATTGGAAATTTTATTACGAGCTCAGTGAGATATGACATTCCATATTCAGACAATTATTTTTTATGTTGTGGCAAAATAAATGATTATTTGATGACCGAAATTTGGAAAAACAGACTCTGCAAAAATGTAGATATTTACAAACGAAATTTTCGTTATAACTTGGATAAAAATGGTCACATAGATGTAAGAATAACTGTTTTGAGCAGCTAATTGCCAGTGCTAACGATCCCTATTACTTTTTGAAGGATTTAGGGAAATTAATTTTTGGATCAATTTTCGCATTTTTTGTAAGAATGGGGGTCATCAAAATTTGCAAAATATGGCCAAAAAATTTAATTTCCATTTTTGAACACAGTTTGATTGGAAATTTTATTACGATCTCAGTGAAGTATAACATTCCATATTCTGACAATTATTTTTAATGTTGTGGCAAAATAAATGATTATTTGATGACCGAAATTTGGAAAAACAGATTCTGCAAAAATGTAGATATTTACAAACGAAATTTTCTTTATAACTTGGCCAAAAATGGTCACATAGATGTAAGAATAACTGTTTTGAGCAGCTAATTACCATTGCTAACGATCCCTATTCCTTTTTGAAGGATTTAGGGAAATTAATTTTTGAATCAATTTTCGCATTTTTTGTAAGGAGGGTGGTCATCAAAATTTGCAAAATAATGCCAAAAAATTTAATTTCCATTTTTGAACACAGTTTGATTGGAAATTTTATTACGAGCTCAGTGAGATATGACATTCCATATTCAGACAATTATTTTTTATGTTGTGGCAAAATAAATGATTATTTGATGACCGAAATTTGGAAAAACAGACTCTGCAAAAATGTAGATATTTACAAACGAAATTTTCGTTATAACTTGGATAAAAATGGTCACATAGATGTAAGAATAACTGTTTTGAGCAGCTAATTACCATTGCTAACGATCCCTATTACTTTTTGAAGGATTTAGGGAAATTAATTTTTGAATCAATTTTCGCATTTTTTGTAAGGAGGGTGGTCATCAAAATTTGCAAAATAATGCCAAAAAATTTAATTTACATTTTTGAACACAGTTTGATTGGAAATTTTATTACGAGCTCAGTGAGATATGACATTCCATATTCTGACAATTATTTTTAATGTTGTGGCAAAATAAATGATTATTTGATGACCGAAATTTGGAAAAACAGATTCTGCAAAAATGTTGATATTTACAAACGAAATTTTCTTTATAACTTGGCCAAAAATGGTCACATAGATGTAAGAATAACTGTTTTGAGCAGCTAATTACCATTGCTAACGATCCCTATTACTTTTTGAAGGATTTAGGGAAATTAATTTTTGGATCAGTTTTCGCATTTTTTGTAAGGATGGTGGTCATCAAAATTTGCAAAATAATGCCAAAAAATTGAATTTCCATTTTTGAACACAGTTTGATTGGAAATTTTATTACGAGCTCAGTGAGGTATGACATTCCATATTCAGACAATTATTTTTAATGTTGTGGCAAAATAAATGATTATTTGATGACCGAAATTTGGAAAAACAGATTCTGCAAAAATGTTGATATTACAAACGAAATTTTCGTTATAACTTGGCTAAAAATGGTCACATAGATGTACGAATAACTGTTTTGAGCAGCTAATTACCAGTGCTAACGATCCCTATTACTTTTTGAAGGATTTAGGGAAATGAATTTTTGGATCAATTTTCGCATTTTTTGTAAGGAGGGGAGTCATCAAAATTTGCAAAATATGGCCAAAAAATTTAATTTCCATTTTTGAACACAGTTTGATTGGAAATTTTATTACGAGCTCAGTGAGGTATGACATTCCATATTCAGACAATTATTTTTAATGTTGTGGCAAAATAAATGATTATTTGATGACCGAAATTTGGAAAAACAGATTCTGCCAAAGTAATGATATTTACAAACGAAATTTTCGTCATAACTTGGTTAAAAATGGTCACATAGATGTAAGAATAACTGATTTGAGCAGCTAATTATCAGTGCTAACGATCCCTATTACTTTTTGAAGGATTTAGGGAAATTAATTTTTGGATCAATTTTCGCATTTTTTGTAAGGAGGGTGGTCATTAAAATTTGCAAAATAATGCCAAAAAATTTAATTTACATTTTTGAACACAGTTTGATTGGAAATTTTATTACGAGCGCAGTGAAGTATGACATTCCATATTCAGACAATTATTTTTAATGTTGTGGCAAAATAAATGATTATTTGATGACCGAAATTTGGAAAAACAGATTCTGCCAAAGTAATGATATTTACAAACGAAATTTTCGTTATAACTTGGATAAAAATTGTCACATAGATGTAAGAATAACTGTTTTGAGCAGCTAATTACCAGTGCTAACGATCCCTATTACTTTTTGAAGGATTTAGGAAATTAATTTTTGGATCAATTTTCGCATTTTTTGTAAGGAGGGGGGTCATCAAAATTTGCAAAATACTGCCAAAAAATTTAATTTCCATTTTTGAACACAGTTTGATTGGAAATTTTATTACGAGCTCATTGAGGTATGACATTCCATATTCTGACAATTATTTTTAATGTTGTGGCAAAATAAATGATTATTTGATGACCCGAAATTTGGAAAAACAGA
>NW_001845663.1:0-2237 GCF_000001215.4 Drosophila melanogaster
AATTATCTTTAATGTTGTGGCAAAATAAATGATATTTGAAGACCGAAATGTGGAAAAACAGATTCTGCCAAAATGTTGATATTTACAAACGAAATTTTCGTTATAACTTGGCTAAAAATGGTGACATAGATGTAAGAACAACTGTGTTTGAGCAGCTAATTACCAGTGCTAACGATCGCTATTTCTTTTTGAAGGATTTAGGGAAATTAATTTTCGGATCAATTTTCGCATTTTTTGGAAGGAGGGGGGCATCAAAATTTGCAAAATATGGCCAAAAAATTTAATTTCCATTTTTTGAATACAGTTTGATTGGAAATTTTATAATGAGCTCAGTGAAGTATGACATTCTATATTCTGACAATAATTTTTAATGTTGCGGCAAAATAAATGATGATTTTCATTATAACTTGGCTAAAAATTGTCACATAGATGTAAGAATAACTGTTTTGAGCAGCTAATTACCAGTGCTAACTATCGCTATTTCTTTTTGAAGGATTTAGGGAAATTAATTTTTCGATCAATTTTCGCATTTTTTGTAAGGAGGGGAGTCATTGAAATTTACAAGATATGGCCAAAAAATTTAATTTCCATTTTTTGAACACAGTTTGATTGGAAATTTTATTACAAGCTCAGTGAGGTATGACATTCCATATTCAGACAATTATTTTTAATGTTTTGGCAAAATAAATGATATTTGAAGACCGAAATGTGGAAAAACAGATTCTGCCAAAATGTTGATATTTACAAACGAAATTTTCGTTATAACTTGGCTAAAAATGGTGACATAGATGTAAGAACAACTGTTTTGAGCAGCTAATTTCCAGTGCTAACGATCGCTATTACTTTTTGAAGGATTTAGGGAAATTAATTTTTCCAGTGCTAACGATCGCTATTACTTTTTGAAGGATTTAGGGAAATTAATTTTTCGATCAATTTTCACATTTTTTGTAAGGACGGGGGTCATCAAAATTTACAAAATATGGCCAAAAAATTTAATTTCCATTTTTTGAACACAGTTTGATTGGAAATTTTATTACAAGCTCAGTGAGGTATGACATTCCATATTCAAAAAATTATTTTTAATGTTGTGGCAAAATAAATGATATTTGAAGACCGAAATGTGGAAATACAGATTCTGCCAAAGTAATGATATTTACAAACGAAATTTTCGTTATAACTTGGCTAAAAATTGTCACATAGATGTAAGAATAACTGTTTTGAGCAGCTAATTACCAGTGCTAACGATCGCTATTTCTTTTTGAAGGATTTAGGAAAATTAATTTTTGGATAAATTTTCGCATTTATTGTAAGGAGGGGAGTCATTGAAATTTACAAGATATGGCCAAAAAATTTAATTTCCATTTTTTGAACACAGTTTGATTGGAAATTTTATTACAAGCTCAGTGAGGTATGACATTCCATATTCAGACAATTATTTTTAATGTTTTGGCAAAATAAATGATATTTGAAGACCGAAATGTGGAAAAACAGATTCTGCCAAAATGTTGATATTTACAAACGAAATTTTCGTTATAACTTGGCTAAAAATGGTGACATAGATGTAAGAACAACTGTTTTGAGCAGCTAATTTCCAGTGCTAACGATCGCTATTACTTTTTGAAGGATTTAGGGAAATTAATTTTTCGATCAATTTTCACATTTTTTGTAAGGACGGGGGTCATCAAAATTTACAAAATATGGCCAAAAAATTTAATTTCCATTTTTTGAACACAGTTTGATTGGAAATTTTACTACAAGCTCAGTGAGGTATGACATTCCATATTCAAAAAATTATTTTTAATGTTGTGGCAAAATAAATGATATTTGAAGACCGAAATGTGGAAAAACAGATTCTGCCAAAGTAATGATATTTACAAACGAAATTTTCGTTATAACTTGGCTAAAAATGTTGACATAGATGTAAGAACAACTGTTTTGAGCAGCTAATTACCAGTGCTAACGATCCCTATTACTTTTTGAAGGATTTAGGAAAATTAATTTTTGGATAAATTTTCGCATTTATTGGAAGGAGGGTGGTCATCAAAATTTGCAAAATATGGCCAAAAATTTAATTTCCATTTTTGAACACGTTTGATTGGAAATTTTATTACGAGCTCAGTGAGGTATGACATTCCATATTCAGACAATTATTTTTAATGTTTTGGCAACATAAATGATTATTTGATGACCGAAATTTGGAAAAACAGACTCTGCCAAAATGTTGATATTACAAACAG
>NW_001846478.1:0-1211 GCF_000001215.4 Drosophila melanogaster
ATTGGAAATGTTACTACAAGCTCAGTGAGGTATGACATTCCATATTCAGACAATTATTTTTAATGTTGTGGCAAAATAAATGATATTTGAAGACCGAAATGTGGAAAAACAGATTCTGCCAAAGTAATTGATATTTACAAACGAAATTTTCGTTATAACTTGGCTAAAAATTGTCACATAGATGTAAGAATAACTGTTTTGAGCAGCTAATTACCAGTGCTAACGATCGCTATTTCTTTTTGAAGGATTTAGGGAAATTAATTTTTCGATCAATTTTCGCATTTTTTGTAAGGAGGGGGTCATCAAAATTTGCAAAATATGGCCAAAAAATTTAATTTCCATTTTTTGAATACAGTTTAATTGGAAATTTTATAATGAGCTCAGTGAAGTATGACATTCTATATTCTGACAATAATTTTTAATGTTGCGGCAAAATAAATGATTATTTGAAGACCGAAATGTGGAAAAACAGATTCTTCCAATGTAATGATATTTACAAACGAAATTTTCATTATAGCTTGGCTAAAAATTGTCACATAGATGTAAGAATAACTGTTTTGAGCAGCTAATTACCAGTGCTAATGATCGCTATTTCTTTTTGAAGGATTTAGGGAAATTAATTTTTCGATCAATTTTCACATTTTTTGTAAGGACGGGGGTCATCAAAATTTACAAAATATGGCCAAAAAATTTAATTTCCATTTTTTGAACACAGTTTGATTGGAAATTTTACTACAAGCTCAGTGAGGTATGACATTCCATATTCAAAAAATTATTTTTAATGTTGTGGCAAAATAAATGATATTTGAAGACCGAAATGTGGAAAAACAGATTCTGCCAAAGTAATGATATTTACAAATGAAATTTTCGTTATAACTTGGCTAAAAATTGTCACATAGATGTAAGAATAACTGTTTTGAGCAGCTAATTACCAGTGCTAACGATCGCTATTTCTTTTTGAAGGATTTAGGGACATTAATTTTTCGATCAATTTTCGCATTTTTTGTAAGGAGGGGGAGTCATCGAAATTTACAAAATATGGCCAAAAAATTTAATTTCCATTTTTTGAACACAGTTTGATTGGAAATTTTATTACAAGCTCAGTGAGGTATGACATTCCATATTCAGACAATTATTTTTAATGTTGTGGCAAAATAAATGATATTTGAAGACCGAAATGTGGAAAAACAGATTCTGCCAAAATGTTGATA
>NW_001845892.1:0-1830 GCF_000001215.4 Drosophila melanogaster
TTTTTGGCCATATTTTGTAAATTTCGATGACTCCCCTCCTTCCAAAAAATGCGAAAATGGGTCCGAAAATTAATTTCCCTAAATCCTTCAAAAAGAAATAGCGATCGTTAGCACTGGTAATTAGCTGCTCAAAACAGTTATTCTTACATCTATGTGACAATTTTTAGCCAAGTTATAACCGAAAATTTCCGTTTGTAAATATCATTACTTTGGCAGAATCTGTTTTTCCACATTTCGGTCTTCAAATATCATTTATTTTGCCACAACATTAAAAATAATTGTCTGAATATGGAATGTCATACCTCACTGAGCTTGTAGTAAAATTTCCAATCAAACTGTGTTCAAAAAATGGAAATTAAATTTTTTGGCCATATTTTGCAAATTTTGATGACCCCCGTCCTTCCAATAAATGCGAAAATTTATCCAAAAATTAATTTTCCTAAATCCTTCAAAAAGTAATAGGGATCGTTAGCACTGGTAATTAGCTGCTCAAAACAGTTGTTCTTACATCTGTGTCACCATTTTTAGCCAAGTTATAACGAAAATTTCGTTTGTAAATATCAACATTTTGGCAGAGTCTGTTTTTCCAAATTTCGGTCATCAAATAATCATTTATGTTGCCAAAACATTAAAAATAATTGTCTGAATATGGAATGTCATACCTCACTGAGCTTGTAATAAAATTTCCAATCAAACTGTGTTCAAAAATGGAAATTAAATTTTTGGCCATATTTTGCAAATTTTGATGACCACCCTCCTTCCAATAAATGCGAAAATTTATCCAAAAATTAATTTTCCTAAATCCTTCAAAAAGTAATAGGGATCGTTAGCACTGGTAATTAGCTGCTCAAAACAGTTGTTCTTACATCTATGTCACCATTTTTAGCCAAGTTATAACCGAAAATTTCGTTTGTAAATATCAACATTTTGGCAGAATCTGTTTTTCCACATTTCGGTCTTCAACTATCATTTATTTTGCCACAACATTAAAGATAATTGTGTGAATATGGAATGTCATACCTCACTAATAAAATTTCCAATCAAACTGTGTTCAAAAAATGGAAATTAAATTTTTTGGCCATATTTTGTAAATTTCGATGACTCCCCTCCTTACAAAAAATGCGAAAATTGATCGAAAAATTAATTTCCCTAAATCCTTCAAAAAGAAATAGCGATCGTTAGCACTGGTAATTAGCTGCTCAAAACAGTTATTCTTACATCTATGTGACAATTTTTAGCCAAGTTATAACGAAAATTTCGTTTGTAAATATCATACGGGATGACCCCCGTCCTTATAAAAAATGTGAAAATTGTTCGAAAAATTAATTTCCCTAAATCCTTCAAAAAGTAATAGCGATCGTTAGCACTGGTAATTAGCTGCTCAAAACAGTTATTCTTACATCTATGTGACAATTTTTAGCCAAGCTATAACGAAAATTTCGTTTGTAAATATCAACATTTTGGCAGAGTCTGTTTTTCCAAATTTCGGTCATCAAATAATCATTTATGTTGCCAAAACATTAAAAATAATTGTCTGAATATGGAATGTCATACCTCACTGAGCTTGTAATAAAATTTCCAATCAAACTGTGTTCAAAAATGGAAATTAAATTTTTGGCCATATTTTGCAAATTTTGATGACAAAAAATGCGAAAATTGATTCAAAAATTAATTTTCCTTAATCCTTAAAAAAAGTAATGGAGATCGTTAGCACTGGTAATTAGCTGCTCAAAACAGTTATTCTTACATCTATGTGACAATTTTTAGCCAAGTTATAACGAAAATTTGGTTTGTAAATATCAACATTTTGGCAGAATCTGTTTTTTCAAA
>NW_001846484.1:0-1209 GCF_000001215.4 Drosophila melanogaster
AATGGTCACATAGATGTAAGAATAACTGTTTTGAGTAGCTAATTACCAGTGCTAACGATCCCTATTACTTTTTGAAGGATTTTGGGAAATTAATTTTTGAATCAATTTCCGCATTTTTTGTAAGGAGGGAGTCATCAAAATTTGCAAAATATGGCCAAAAAATTTAATTTCCATTTTTGAACACAGTTTGATTGGAAGCTTTTATTACGAGCTTAGTGAGGTATGACATTCCATATTCAGGCAGTTATTTTTTATGTTGTGGCAAAATAAATGATTATTTGATGACCAAAATTTGGAAAAACAGATTCTGCCAAAATGTTGATATTTACAAACCAAATTTTCGTTATAACTTGGCTAAAAATTGTCACATAGATGTAAGATGTTTTGAGCAGCTAATTACCAGTGCTAACGATCCCTATTACTTTTTAAGGATTTAGGAAATTAATTTTTGGATCAATTTTCGCATTTTTTGTTAGGAGGGGGGTCATCAAAATTTGCAAAATACGGCCAAAAAATGTAATTTCCATTTTTGAACACAGTTTGATTGGAAATTTTATTACGAGCTCAGTGAGGTATGACATTTCATATTCAGACAACTATTTTTTATGTTGTGGCAAAATAAATGATTATTTGATGACCGAAATTTGGAAAAACAGATTCTACCAAATTAATGATATTTACAAACAAAATTTTCGTCATTACTTGGTTAAAAATGGTCACATAGATGTAAGAATAACTGTTTTGAGCAGCTAATTACCAGTGCTAACGATCCCTATTACTTTTTGAAGGATTTTGGGAAATTAATTTTTGGATCGATTTTCGCATTTTTTGTATGGAGGGGGGTCATCAAAATTTGCTAAATATGGCCATAAAATTTAATTTCCATTTTTGAACACAGTTTGATTGGAAATTTTATTACGAGCTTAGTGAGGTATGACATTCCATATTCAGGCAGTTATTTTTTATGTTGTGGCAAAATAAATGATTATTTGATGACCGAAATTTGGAAAAACAGACTCTGCAAAAATGTTGATATTTACAAACGAAATTTTCGTTATAACTTGGCTAAAAATGGTCACATAGATGTAAGAATAACTGTTTTGAGCAGCTAATTGCCAGTGCTAACGATCCCTATTCCTTTTTGAAGGATTTAGGGAAATTAATTTTTGGATTAATTTTCGCATTTTTTGTAAGGATGGGGGTCATCAA